>NC_082658.1:31030969-31164722 GCF_028023285.1 Balaenoptera ricei | reverse complement strand
TCCCAGGCTGGAGGCGCGTTAGCTGACACCCTTTGCGCTGTGCCCCTGGAAAATGCAAGTGGCTGTACCCGATGTGGGCTGCCTGGTGAAACAACTTGCAGTCACCAGCACCCTGAGTACCCTTCCTGCAGTGTGAGTCCTAGCTAGGTAAACTCGGCCTTCGGAGGCTAGAGGGGAGCAAACATGTTCAACTTGTGGGGAAAGTCTTTGACCGATGACCGATTTGCTTGTGCTTGGGCGAGGGTTAGGCAGGAACTTTCCAACACAGGGTTTTTGCCTCACCGTAAGCCGTCCCTTTGGGCTGAAGCAGGCGGCGGGTCTGTCTGTATCACAGTCTGGGAAGGAGGGCCTCAGGTGAGTCTGCCCACTGACTGCCCTCCATCATAGCCAGCTGAGAAAATATGGCAAGGCTGATGGAACCCACTGACAGCGAAATGTTTCTCTTCAGAAGAGGAGATTTTGCTACCAAACGTCAGCAGCTCCTCAGAGTGCTGTTCTGGTGTAGACTGGGGCGAGCTCCCACGGTCCGAAGATTACGAACGGCTCTTTTCCAGTTGCTTCATCCGAGAGAGAGCCAGAAGGGCTGATCTCAACAAATAGGGCTGCACCCCGTGAGTGCTTCGGGCAGGGCAGTCCTGAGCCAGTGTGCCACCTAAGGAATGAAAGCCAAGTTTCCTAGCCACAGGAAAGCAGACCGAGGCCTGCTGTTTTCTCTAGGCGATTGACGTGAGCTTGAGGGTGAGGCCTATACTACATTGTGGAAAAGCTCGGGGTCACGGCTGTCTTTCTCCCTCTCTCGGTCCCATGCCCTGGGCTCAGCCATGGGGGAATGCTGAGGGGGAGAGACTGCCTCTCTGCCGGACTCAGAGGGCTTCCTCCCTTTCGGGCAATTCCGTTTGTGTCTTACTTCGTGGAGGAGGAATGAGGGCGCCCAGAGATATTCTGACATGAAATGCCTATCGACAGAGGATCTGGAGGAGCTGGTTTGTCAGTGGAAGGAGCCAAAAAGCCTGCATTCCTAAGGTCTCTCTGAGAACTGCCAGACACTCTGCCGTCATAGGCCTAAGAATTGGAAATTGTGACGGCAAGGCAACACCTGGAATCCTAGGAGGCAGTGGAAGTGCGGCTCTCAAACTGGATGGAAGAAGCTTCCAAGCATAGTGTTCTTTCATGTCCCAAAGAGAACCCGCGTGTCTGAGGCTGCTAGCGTTGTGGCTGGAGAGAACTGGCATCCCCGTGGGCCTGTCGGCTCATTTCCTCTTTCTGACCCGCGAAGGAAAGTCTTCCAAAAAGCCTTTGGGACCCGCTTAGAGAGAACAGCTGCGAAGCTGATGCACAGAACATCGACATAGAGACTAGCCCTGGGTCCCAAGCATCCACCTTTCTCTGGAGGGTACGTACCCCACCCGGGGATTCAAGCAGGGAGTTTGCCTTGTACAACTTAGGCAGGAAACTGGGAGGAGATGGAGGGCCACTCTACCTGCGCTCACACCACGTGGCCCGGAGAAGTTATCACGCAGCAGAATTCAACACCCTCCCACTACACGTGTGTAGCCAAAAGAGGCGCTGGGCAGTGGGTGTTCTCAGCCCAAGAGCAGTCCTTGTTCTGGGCCGCACCTGCTCTGCGGTTCAAAGGGTCTCTGAGTCTGCTCCTTTGGAGGCATTTCAGAGCTGACGCTATCCCTGGGCTGCCGAAGCAAAGAGGCATAGCGGCCTTTCACACTGAAGGCATGGGCTTGTTTCCCATTCAGAGAGTGTATGTGGGCCCTCCCAGGCTGGAGGCGCGTTAGCTGACACCCTTTGCGCTGTGCCCCTGGAAAATGCAAGTGGCTGTACCCGATGTGGGCTGCCTGGTGAAACAACTTGCAGTCACCAGCACCCTGAGTACCCTTCCTGCAGTGTGAGTCCTAGCTAGGTAAACTCGGCCTTCGGAGGCTAGAGGGGAGCAAACATGTTCAACTTGTGGGGAAAGTCTTTGGCCGATGACCGATTTGCTTGTGCTTGGGCGAGGGTTAGGCAGGAACTTTCCAACACAGGGTTTTTGCCTCACCGTAAGCCGTCCCTTTGGGCTGAAGCAGGCGGCGGGTCTGTCTGTATCACAGTCTGGGAAGGAGGGCCTCAGGTGAGTCTGCCCACTGACTGCCCTCCATCATAGCCAGCTGAGAAAATATGGCAAGGCTGATGGAACCCACTGACAGCGAAATGTTTCTCTTCAGAAGAGGAGATTTTGCTACCAAACGTCAGCAGCTCCTCAGAGTGCTGTTCTGGTGTAGACTGGGGCGAGCTCCCACGGTCCGAAGATTACGAACGGCTCTTTTCCAGTTGCTTCATCCGAGAGAGAGCCAGAAGGGCTGATCTCAACAAATAGGGCTGCACCCCGTGAGTGCTTCGGGCAGGGCAGTCCTGAGCCAGTGTGCCACCTAAGGAATGAAAGCCAAGTTTCCTAGCCACAGGAAAGCAGACCGAGGCCTGCTGTTTTCTCTAGGCGATTGACGTGAGCTTGAGGGTGAGGCCTATACTACATTGTGGAAAAGCTCGGGGTCACGGCTGTCTTTCTCCCTCTCTCGGTCCCATGCCCTGGGCTCAGCCATGGGGGAATGCTGAGGGGGAGAGACTGCCTCTCTGCCGGACTCAGAGGGCTTCCTCCCTTTCGGGCAATTCCGTTTGTGTCTTACTTCGTGGAGGAGGAATGAGGGCGCCCAGAGATATTCTGACATGAAATGCCTATCGACAGAGGATCTGGAGGAGCTGGTTTGTCAGTGGAAGGAGCCAAAAAGCCTGCATTCCTAAGGTCTCTCTGAGAACTGCCAGACACTCTGCCGTCATAGGCCTAAGAATTGGAAATTGTGACGGCAAGGCAACACCTGGAATCCTAGGAGGCAGTGGAAGTGCGGCTCTCAAACTGGATGGAAGAAGCTTCCAAGCATAGGGTTCTTTCATGTCCCAAAGAGAACCCGCGTGTCTGAGGCTGCTAGCCTTGTGGCTGGAGAGAACTGGCATCCCCGTGGGCCTGTCGGCTCATTTCCTCTTTCTGACCCTCGAAGGAAAGTCTTCCAAAAAGCCTTTGGGACCCGCTTAGAGAGAACAGCTGCGAAGCTGATGCACAGAACATCGACATAGAGACTAGCCCTGGGTCCCAAGCATCCACCTTTCTCTGGAGGGTACGTACCCCACCCGGGGATTCAAGCAGGGAGTTTGCCTTGTACAACTTAGGCAGGAAACTGGGAGGAGATGGAGGGCCACTCTACCTGCGCTCACACCACGTGGCCCGGAGAAGTTATCACGCAGCAGAATTCAACACCCTCCCACTACACGTGTGTAGCCAAAAGAGGCGCTGGGCAGTGGGTGTTCTCAGCCCAAGAGCAGTCCTTGTTCTGGGCCGCACCTGCTCTGCGGTTCAAAGGGTCTCTGAGTCTGCTCCTTTGGAGGCATTTCAGAGCTGACGCTATCCCTGGGCTGCCGAAGCAAGGAGGCATAGCGGCCTTTCACACTGAAGGCATGGGCTTGTTTCCCATTCAGAGAGTGTATGTGGGCCCTCCCAGGCTGGAGGCGCGTTAGCTGACACCCTTTGCGCTGTGCCCCTGGAAAATGCAAGTGGCTGTACCCGATGTGGGCTGCCTGGTGAAACAACTTGCAGTCACCAGCACCCTGAGTACCCTTCCTGCAGTGTGAGTCCTAGCTAGGTAAACTCGGCCTTCGGAGGCTAGAGGGGAGCAAACATGTTCAACTTGTGGGGAAAGTCTTTGGCCGATGACCGATTTGCTTGTGCTTGGGCGAGGGTTAGGCAGGAACTTTCCAACACAGGGTTTTTGCCTCACCGTAAGCCGTCCCTTTGGGCTGAAGCAGGCGGCGGGTCTGTCTGTATCACAGTCTGGGAAGGAGGGCCTCAGGTGAGTCTGCCCACTGACTGCCCTCCATCATAGCCAGCTGAGAAAATATGGCAAGGCTGATGGAACCCACTGACAGCGAAATGTTTCTCTTCAGAAGAGGAGATTTTGCTACCAAACGTCAGCAGCTCCTCAGAGTGCTGTTCTGGTGTAGACTGGGGCGAGCTCCCACGGTCCGAAGATTACGAACGGCTCTTTTCCAGTTGCTTCATCCGAGAGAGAGCCAGAAGGGCTGATCTCAACAAATAGGGCTGCACCCCGTGAGTGCTTCGGGCAGGGCAGTCCTGAGCCAGTGTGCCACCTAAGGAATGAAAGCCAAGTTTCCTAGCCACAGGAAAGCAGACCGAGGCCTGCTGTTTTCTCTAGGCGATTGACGTGAGCTTGAGGGTGAGGCCTATACTACATTGTGGAAAAGCTCGGGGTCACGGCTGTCTTTCTCCCTCTCTCGGTCCCATGCCCTGGGCTCAGCCATGGGGGAATGCTGAGGGGGAGAGACTGCCTCTCTGCCGGACTCAGAGGGCTTCCTCCCTTTCGGGCAATTCCGTTTGTGTCTTACTTCGTGGAGGAGGAATGAGGGCGCCCAGAGATATTCTGACATGAAATGCCTATCGACAGAGGATCTGGAGGAGCTGGTTTGTCAGTGGAAGGAGCCAAAAAGCCTGCATTCCTAAGGTCTCTCTGAGAACTGCCAGACACTCTGCCGTCATAGGCCTAAGAATTGGAAATTGTGACGGCAAGGCAACACCTGGAATCCTAGGAGGCAGTGGAAGTGCGGCTCTCAAACTGGATGGAAGAAGCTTCCAAGCATAGGGTTCTTTCATGTCCCAAAGAGAACCCGCGTGTCTGAGGCTGCTAGCGTTGTGGCTGGAGAGAACTGGCATCCCCGTGGGCCTGTCGGCTCATTTCCTCTTTCTGACCCGCGAAGGAAAGTCTTCCAAAAAGCCTTTGGGACCCGCTTAGAGAGAACAGCTGCGAAGCTGATGCACAGAACATCGACATAGAGACTAGCCCTGGGTCCCAAGCATCCACCTTTCTCTGGAGGGTACGTACCCCACCCGGGGATTCAAGCAGGGAGTTTGCCTTGTACAACTTAGGCAGGAAACTGGGAGGAGATGGAGGGCCACTCTACCTGCGCTCACACCACGTGGCCCGGAGAAGTTATCACGCAGCAGAATTCAACACCCTCCCACTACACGTGTGTAGCCAAAAGAGGCGCTGGGCAGTGGGTGTTCTCAGCCCAAGAGCAGTCCTTGTTCTGGGCCGCACCTGCTCTGCGGTTCAAAGGGTCTCTGAGTCTGCTCCTTTGGAGGCATTTCAGAGCTGACGCTATCCCTGGGCTGCCGAAGCAAAGAGGCATAGCGGCCTTTCACACTGAAGGCATGGGCTTGTTTCCCATTCAGAGAGTGTATGTGGGCCCTCCCAGGCTGGAGGCGCGTTAGCTGACACCCTTTGCGCTGTGCCCCTGGAAAATGCAAGTGGCTGTACCCGATGTGGGCTGCCTGGTGAAACAACTTGCAGTCACCAGCACCCTGAGTACCCTTCCTGCAGTGTGAGTCCTAGCTAGGTAAACTCGGCCTTCGGAGGCTAGAGGGGAGCAAACATGTTCAACTTGTGGGGAAAGTCTTTGACCGATGACCGATTTGCTTGTGCTTGGGCGAGGGTTAGGCAGGAACTTTCCAACACAGGGTTTTTGCCTCACCGTAAGCCGTCCCTTTGGGCTGAAGCAGGCGGCGGGTCTGTCTGTATCACAGTCTGGGAAGGAGGGCCTCAGGTGAGTCTGCCCACTGACTGCCCTCCATCATAGCCAGCTGAGAAAATATGGCAAGGCTGATGGAACCCACTGACAGCGAAATGTTTCTCTTCAGAAGAGGAGATTTTGCTACCAAACGTCAGCAGCTCCTCAGAGTGCTGTTCTGGTGTAGACTGGGGCGAGCTCCCACGGTCCGAAGATTACGAACGGCTCTTTTCCAGTTGCTTCATCCGAGAGAGAGCCAGAAGGGCTGATCTCAACAAATAGGGCTGCACCCCGTGAGTGCTTCGGGCAGGGCAGTCCTGAGCCAGTGTGCCACCTAAGGAATGAAAGCCAAGTTTCCTAGCCACAGGAAAGCAGACCGAGGCCTGCTGTTTTCTCTAGGCGATTGACGTGAGCTTGAGGGTGAGGCCTATACTACATTGTGGAAAAGCTCGGGGTCACGGCTGTCTTTCTCCCTCTCTCGGTCCCATGCCCTGGGCTCAGCCATGGGGGAATGCTGAGGGGGAGAGACTGCCTCTCTGCCGGACTCAGAGGGCTTCCTCCCTTTCGGGCAATTCCGTTTGTGTCTTACTTCGTGGAGGAGGAATGAGGGCGCCCAGAGATATTCTGACATGAAATGCCTATCGACAGAGGATCTGGAGGAGCTGGTTTGTCAGTGGAAGGAGCCAAAAAGCCTGCATTCCTAAGGTCTCTCTGAGAACTGCCAGACACTCTGCCGTCATAGGCCTAAGAATTGGAAATTGTGACGGCAAGGCAACACCTGGAATCCTAGGAGGCAGTGGAAGTGCGGCTCTCAAACTGGATGGAAGAAGCTTCCAAGCATAGTGTTCTTTCATGTCCCAAAGAGAACCCGCGTGTCTGAGGCTGCTAGCGTTGTGGCTGGAGAGAACTGGCATCCCCGTGGGCCTGTCGGCTCATTTCCTCTTTCTGACCCTCGAAGGAAAGTCTTCCAAAAAGCCTTTGGGACCCGCTTAGAGAGAACAGCTGCGAAGCTGATGCACAGAACATCGACATAGAGACTAGCCCTGGGTCCCAAGCATCCACCTTTCTCTGGAGGGTACGTACCCCACCCGGGGATTCAAGCAGGGAGTTTGCCTTGTACAACTTAGGCAGGAAACTGGGAGGAGATGGAGGGCCACTCTACCTGCGCTCACACCACGTGGCCCGGAGAAGTTATCACGCAGCAGAATTCAACACCCTCCCACTACACGTGTGTAGCCAAAAGAGGCGCTGGGCAGTGGGTGTTCTCAGCCCAAGAGCAGTCCTTGTTCTGGGCCGCACCTGCTCTGCGGTTCAAAGGGTCTCTGAGTCTGCTCCTTTGGAGGCATTTCAGAGCTGACGCTATCCCTGGGCTGCCGAAGCAAGGAGGCATAGCGGCCTTTCACACTGAAGGCATGGGCTTGTTTCCCATTCAGAGAGTGTATGTGGGCCCTCCCAGGCTGGAGGCGCGTTAGCTGACACCCTTTGCGCTGTGCCCCTGGAAAATGCAAGTGGCTGTACCCGATGTGGGCTGCCTGGTGAAACAACTTGCAGTCACCAGCACCCTGAGTACCCTTCCTGCAGTGTGAGTCCTAGCTAGGTAAACTCGGCCTTCGGAGGCTAGAGGGGAGCAAACATGTTCAACTTGTGGGGAAAGTCTTTGGCCGATGACCGATTTGCTTGTGCTTGGGCGAGGGTTAGGCAGGAACTTTCCAACACAGGGTTTTTGCCTCACCGTAAGCCGTCCCTTTGGGCTGAAGCAGGCGGCGGGTCTGTCTGTATCACAGTCTGGGAAGGAGGGCCTCAGGTGAGTCTGCCCACTGACTGCCCTCCATCATAGCCAGCTGAGAAAATATGGCAAGGCTGATGGAACCCACTGACAGCGAAATGTTTCTCTTCAGAAGAGGAGATTTTGCTACCAAACGTCAGCAGCTCCTCAGAGTGCTGTTCTGGTGTAGACTGGGGCGAGCTCCCACGGTCCGAAGATTACGAACGGCTCTTTTCCAGTTGCTTCATCCGAGAGAGAGCCAGAAGGGCTGATCTCAACAAATAGGGCTGCACCCCGTGAGTGCTTCGGGCAGGGCAGTCCTGAGCCAGTGTGCCACCTAAGGAATGAAAGCCAAGTTTCCTAGCCACAGGAAAGCAGACCGAGGCCTGCTGTTTTCTCTAGGCGATTGACGTGAGCTTGAGGGTGAGGCCTATACTACATTGTGGAAAAGCTCGGGGTCACGGCTGTCTTTCTCCCTCTCTCGGTCCCATGCCCTGGGCTCAGCCATGGGGGAATGCTGAGGGGGAGAGACTGCCTCTCTGCCGGACTCAGAGGGCTTCCTCCCTTTCGGGCAATTCCGTTTGTGTCTTACTTCGTGGAGGAGGAATGAGGGCGCCCAGAGATATTCTGACATGAAATGCCTATCGACAGAGGATCTGGAGGAGCTGGTTTGTCAGTGGAAGGAGCCAAAAAGCCTGCATTCCTAAGGTCTCTCTGAGAACTGCCAGACACTCTGCCGTCATAGGCCTAAGAATTGGAAATTGTGACGGCAAGGCAACACCTGGAATCCTAGGAGGCAGTGGAAGTGCGGCTCTCAAACTGGATGGAAGAAGCTTCCAAGCATAGTGTTCTTTCATGTCCCAAAGAGAACCCGCGTGTCTGAGGCTGCTAGCGTTGTGGCTGGAGAGAACTGGCATCCCCGTGGGCCTGTCGGCTCATTTCCTCTTTCTGACCCTCGAAGGAAAGTCTTCCAAAAAGCCTTTGGGACCCGCTTAGAGAGAACAGCTGCGAAGCTGATGCACAGAACATCGACATAGAGACTAGCCCTGGGTCCCAAGCATCCACCTTTCTCTGGAGGGTACGTACCCCACCCGGGGATTCAAGCAGGGAGTTTGCCTTGTACAACTTAGGCAGGAAACTGGGAGGAGATGGAGGGCCACTCTACCTGCGCTCACACCACGTGGCCCGGAGAAGTTATCACGCAGCAGAATTCAACACCCTCCCACTACACGTGTGTAGCCAAAAGAGGCGCTGGGCAGTGGGTGTTCTCAGGCCAAGAGCAGTCCTTGTTCTGGGCCGCACCTGCTCTGCGGTTCAAAGGGTCTCTGAGTCTGCTCCTTTGGAGGCATTTCAGAGCTGACGCTATCCCTGGGCTGCCGAAGCAAGGAGGCATAGCGGCCTTTCACACTGAAGGCATGGGCTTGTTTCCCATTCAGAGAGTGTATGTGGGCCCTCCCAGGCTGGAGGCGCGTTAGCTGACACCCTTTGCGCTGTGCCCCTGGAAAATGCAAGTGGCTGTACCCGATGTGGGCTGCCTGGTGAAACAACTTGCAGTCACCAGCACCCTGAGTACCCTTCCTGCAGTGTGAGTCCTAGCTAGGTAAACTCGGCCTTCGGAGGCTAGAGGGGAGCAAACATGTTCAACTTGTGGGGAAAGTCTTTGGCCGATGACCGATTTGCTTGTGCTTGGGCGAGGGTTAGGCAGGAACTTTCCAACACAGGGTTTTTGCCTCACCGTAAGCCGTCCCTTTGGGCTGAAGCAGGCGGCGGGTCTGTCTGTATCACAGTCTGGGAAGGAGGGCCTCAGGTGAGTCTGCCCACTGACTGCCCTCCATCATAGCCAGCTGAGAAAATATGGCAAGGCTGATGGAACCCACTGACAGCGAAATGTTTCTCTTCAGAAGAGGAGATTTTGCTACCAAACGTCAGCAGCTCCTCAGAGTGCTGTTCTGGTGTAGACTGGGGCGAGCTCCCACGGTCCGAAGATTACGAACGGCTCTTTTCCAGTTGCTTCATCCGAGAGAGAGCCAGAAGGGCTGATCTCAACAAATAGGGCTGCACCCCGTGAGTGCTTCGGGCAGGGCAGTCCTGAGCCAGTGTGCCACCTAAGGAATGAAAGCCAAGTTTCCTAGCCACAGGAAAGCAGACCGAGGCCTGCTGTTTTCTCTAGGCGATTGACGTGAGCTTGAGGGTGAGGCCTATACTACATTGTGGAAAAGCTCGGGGTCACGGCTGTCTTTCTCCCTCTCTCGGTCCCATGCCCTGGGCTCAGCCATGGGGGAATGCTGAGGGGGAGAGACTGCCTCTCTGCCGGACTCAGAGGGCTTCCTCCCTTTCGGGCAATTCCGTTTGTGTCTTACTTCGTGGAGGAGGAATGAGGGCGCCCAGAGATATTCTGACATGAAATGCCTATCGACAGAGGATCTGGAGGAGCTGGTTTGTCAGTGGAAGGAGCCAAAAAGCCTGCATTCCTAAGGTCTCTCTGAGAACTGCCAGACACTCTGCCGTCATAGGCCTAAGAATTGGAAATTGTGACGGCAAGGCAACACCTGGAATCCTAGGAGGCAGTGGAAGTGCGGCTCTCAAACTGGATGGAAGAAGCTTCCAAGCATAGTGTTCTTTCATGTCCCAAAGAGAACCCGCGTGTCTGAGGCTGCTAGCGTTGTGGCTGGAGAGAACTGGCATCCCCGTGGGCCTGTCGGCTCATTTCCTCTTTCTGACCCGCGAAGGAAAGTCTTCCAAAAAGCCTTTGGGACCCGCTTAGAGAGAACAGCTGCGAAGCTGATGCACAGAACATCGACATAGAGACTAGCCCTGGGTCCCAAGCATCCACCTTTCTCTGGAGGGTACGTACCCCACCCGGGGATTCAAGCAGGGAGTTTGCCTTGTACAACTTAGGCAGGAAACTGGGAGGAGATGGAGGGCCACTCTACCTGCGCTCACACCACGTGGCCCGGAGAAGTTATCACGCAGCAGAATTCAACACCCTCCCACTACACGTGTGTAGCCAAAAGAGGCGCTGGGCAGTGGGTGTTCTCAGCCCAAGAGCAGTCCTTGTTCTGGGCCGCACCTGCTCTGCGGTTCAAAGGGTCTCTGAGTCTGCTCCTTTGGAGGCATTTCAGAGCTGACGCTATCCCTGGGCTGCCGAAGCAAAGAGGCATAGCGGCCTTTCACACTGAAGGCATGGGCTTGTTTCCCATTCAGAGAGTGTATGTGGGCCCTCCCAGGCTGGAGGCGCGTTAGCTGACACCCTTTGCGCTGTGCCCCTGGAAAATGCAAGTGGCTGTACCCGATGTGGGCTGCCTGGTGAAACAACTTGCAGTCACCAGCACCCTGAGTACCCTTCCTGCAGTGTGAGTCCTAGCTAGGTAAACTCGGCCTTCGGAGGCTAGAGGGGAGCAAACATGTTCAACTTGTGGGGAAAGTCTTTGACCGATGACCGATTTGCTTGTGCTTGGGCGAGGGTTAGGCAGGAACTTTCCAACACAGGGTTTTTGCCTCACCGTAAGCCGTCCCTTTGGGCTGAAGCAGGCGGCGGGTCTGTCTGTATCACAGTCTGGGAAGGAGGGCCTCAGGTGAGTCTGCCCACTGACTGCCCTCCATCATAGCCAGCTGAGAAAATATGGCAAGGCTGATGGAACCCACTGACAGCGAAATGTTTCTCTTCAGAAGAGGAGATTTTGCTACCAAACGTCAGCAGCTCCTCAGAGTGCTGTTCTGGTGTAGACTGGGGCGAGCTCCCACGGTCCGAAGATTACGAACGGCTCTTTTCCAGTTGCTTCATCCGAGAGAGAGCCAGAAGGGCTGATCTCAACAAATAGGGCTGCACCCCGTGAGTGCTTCGGGCAGGGCAGTCCTGAGCCAGTGTGCCACCTAAGGAATGAAAGCCAAGTTTCCTAGCCACAGGAAAGCAGACCGAGGCCTGCTGTTTTCTCTAGGCGATTGACGTGAGCTTGAGGGTGAGGCCTATACTACATTGTGGAAAAGCTCGGGGTCACGGCTGTCTTTCTCCCTCTCTCGGTCCCATGCCCTGGGCTCAGCCATGGGGGAATGCTGAGGGGGAGAGACTGCCTCTCTGCCGGACTCAGAGGGCTTCCTCCCTTTCGGGCAATTCCGTTTGTGTCTTACTTCGTGGAGGAGGAATGAGGGCGCCCAGAGATATTCTGACATGAAATGCCTATCGACAGAGGATCTGGAGGAGCTGGTTTGTCAGTGGAAGGAGCCAAAAAGCCTGCATTCCTAAGGTCTCTCTGAGAACTGCCAGACACTCTGCCGTCATAGGCCTAAGAATTGGAAATTGTGACGGCAAGGCAACACCTGGAATCCTAGGAGGCAGTGGAAGTGCGGCTCTCAAACTGGATGGAAGAAGCTTCCAAGCATAGTGTTCTTTCATGTCCCAAAGAGAACCCGCGTGTCTGAGGCTGCTAGCGTTGTGGCTGGAGAGAACTGGCATCCCCGTGGGCCTGTCGGCTCATTTCCTCTTTCTGACCCTCGAAGGAAAGTCTTCCAAAAAGCCTTTGGGACCCGCTTAGAGAGAACAGCTGCGAAGCTGATGCACAGAACATCGACATAGAGACTAGCCCTGGGTCCCAAGCATCCACCTTTCTCTGGAGGGTACGTACCCCACCCGGGGATTCAAGCAGGGAGTTTGCCTTGTACAACTTAGGCAGGAAACTGGGAGGAGATGGAGGGCCACTCTACCTGCGCTCACACCACGTGGCCCGGAGAAGTTATCACGCAGCAGAATTCAACACCCTCCCACTACACGTGTGTAGCCAAAAGAGGCGCTGGGCAGTGGGTGTTCTCAGCCCAAGAGCAGTCCTTGTTCTGGGCCGCACCTGCTCTGCGGTTCAAAGGGTCTCTGAGTCTGCTCCTTTGGAGGCATTTCAGAGCTGACGCTATCCCTGGGCTGCCGAAGCAAGGAGGCATAGCGGCCTTTCACACTGAAGGCATGGGCTTGTTTCCCATTCAGAGAGTGTATGTGGGCCCTCCCAGGCTGGAGGCGCGTTAGCTGACACCCTTTGCGCTGTGCCCCTGGAAAATCCAAGTGGCTGTACCCGATGTGGGCTGCCTGGTGAAACAACTTGCAGTCACCAGCACCCTGAGTACCCTTCCTGCAGTGTGAGTCCTAGCTAGGTAAACTCGGCCTTCGGAGGCTAGAGGGGAGCAAACATGTTCAACTTGTGGGGAAAGTCTTTGGCCGATGACCGATTTGCTTGTGCTTGGGCGAGGGTTAGGCAGGAACTTTCCAACACAGGGTTTTTGCCTCACCGTAAGCCGTCCCTTTGGGCTGAAGCAGGCGGCGGGTCTGTCTGTATCACAGTCTGGGAAGGAGGGCCTCAGGTGAGTCTGCCCACTGACTGCCCTCCATCATAGCCAGCTGAGAAAATATGGCAAGGCTGATGGAACCCACTGACAGCGAAATGTTTCTCTTCAGAAGAGGAGATTTTGCTACCAAACGTCAGCAGCTCCTCAGAGTGCTGTTCTGGTGTAGACTGGGGCGAGCTCCCACGGTCCGAAGATTACGAACGGCTCTTTTCCAGTTGCTTCATCCGAGAGAGAGCCAGAAGGGCTGATCTCAACAAATAGGGCTGCACCCCGTGAGTGCTTCGGGCAGGGCAGTCCTGAGCCAGTGTGCCACCTAAGGAATGAAAGCCAAGTTTCCTAGCCACAGGAAAGCAGACCGAGGCCTGCTGTTTTCTCTAGGCGATTGACGTGAGCTTGAGGGTGAGGCCTATACTACATTGTGGAAAAGCTCGGGGTCACGGCTGTCTTTCTCCCTCTCTCGGTCCCATGCCCTGGGCTCAGCCATGGGGGAATGCTGAGGGGGAGAGACTGCCTCTCTGCCGGACTCAGAGGGCTTCCTCCCTTTCGGGCAATTCCGTTTGTGTCTTACTTCGTGGAGGAGGAATGAGGGCGCCCAGAGATATTCTGACATGAAATGCCTATCGACAGAGGATCTGGAGGAGCTGGTTTGTCAGTGGAAGGAGCCAAAAAGCCTGCATTCCTAAGGTCTCTCTGAGAACTGCCAGACACTCTGCCGTCATAGGCCTAAGAATTGGAAATTGTGACGGCAAGGCAACACCTGGAATCCTAGGAGGCAGTGGAAGTGCGGCTCTCAAACTGGATGGAAGAAGCTTCCAAGCATAGGGTTCTTTCATGTCCCAAAGAGAACCCGCGTGTCTGAGGCTGCTAGCGTTGTGGCTGGAGAGAACTGGCATCCCCGTGGGCCTGTCGGCTCATTTCCTCTTTCTGACCCTCGAAGGAAAGTCTTCCAAAAAGCCTTTGGGACCCGCTTAGAGAGAACAGCTGCGAAGCTGATGCACAGAACATCGACATAGAGACTAGCCCTGGGTCCCAAGCATCCACCTTTCTCTGGAGGGTACGTACCCCACCCGGGGATTCAAGCAGGGAGTTTGCCTTGTACAACTTAGGCAGGAAACTGGGAGGAGATGGAGGGCCACTCTACCTGCGCTCACACCACGTGGCCCGGAGAAGTTATCACGCAGCAGAATTCAACACCCTCCCACTACACGTGTGTAGCCAAAAGAGGCGCTGGGCAGTGGGTGTTCTCAGGCCAAGAGCAGTCCTTGTTCTGGGCCGCACCTGCTCTGCGGTTCAAAGGGTCTCTGAGTCTGCTCCTTTGGAGGCATTTCAGAGCTGACGCTATCCCTGGGCTGCCGAAGCAAAGAGGCATAGCGGCCTTTCACACTGAAGGCATGGGCTTGTTTCCCATTCAGAGAGTGTATGTGGGCCCTCCCAGGCTGGAGGCGCGTTAGCTGACACCCTTTGCGCTGTGCCCCTGGAAAATGCAAGTGGCTGTACCCGATGTGGGCTGCCTGGTGAAACAACTTGCAGTCACCAGCACCCTGAGTACCCTTCCTGCAGTGTGAGTCCTAGCTAGGTAAACTCGGCCTTCGGAGGCTAGAGGGGAGCAAACATGTTCAACTTGTGGGGAAAGTCTTTGACCGATGACCGATTTGCTTGTGCTTGGGCGAGGGTTAGGCAGGAACTTTCCAACACAGGGTTTTTGCCTCACCGTAAGCCGTCCCTTTGGGCTGAAGCAGGCGGCGGGTCTGTCTGTATCACAGTCTGGGAAGGAGGGCCTCAGGTGAGTCTGCCCACTGACTGCCCTCCATCATAGCCAGCTGAGAAAATATGGCAAGGCTGATGGAACCCACTGACAGCGAAATGTTTCTCTTCAGAAGAGGAGATTTTGCTACCAAACGTCAGCAGCTCCTCAGAGTGCTGTTCTGGTGTAGACTGGGGCGAGCTCCCACGGTCCGAAGATTACGAACGGCTCTTTTCCAGTTGCTTCATCCGAGAGAGAGCCAGAAGGGCTGATCTCAACAAATAGGGCTGCACCCCGTGAGTGCTTCGGGCAGGGCAGTCCTGAGCCAGTGTGCCACCTAAGGAATGAAAGCCAAGTTTCCTAGCCACAGGAAAGCAGACCGAGGCCTGCTGTTTTCTCTAGGCGATTGACGTGAGCTTGAGGGTGAGGCCTATACTACATTGTGGAAAAGCTCGGGGTCACGGCTGTCTTTCTCCCTCTCTCGGTCCCATGCCCTGGGCTCAGCCATGGGGGAATGCTGAGGGGGAGAGACTGCCTCTCTGCCGGACTCAGAGGGCTTCCTCCCTTTCGGGCAATTCCGTTTGTGTCTTACTTCGTGGAGGAGGAATGAGGGCGCCCAGAGATATTCTGACATGAAATGCCTATCGACAGAGGATCTGGAGGAGCTGGTTTGTCAGTGGAAGGAGCCAAAAAGCCTGCATTCCTAAGGTCTCTCTGAGAACTGCCAGACACTCTGCCGTCATAGGCCTAAGAATTGGAAATTGTGACGGCAAGGCAACACCTGGAATCCTAGGAGGCAGTGGAAGTGCGGCTCTCAAACTGGATGGAAGAAGCTTCCAAGCATAGTGTTCTTTCATGTCCCAAAGAGAACCCGCGTGTCTGAGGCTGCTAGCGTTGTGGCTGGAGAGAACTGGCATCCCCGTGGGCCTGTCGGCTCATTTCCTCTTTCTGACCCGCGAAGGAAAGTCTTCCAAAAAGCCTTTGGGACCCGCTTAGAGAGAACAGCTGCGAAGCTGATGCACAGAACATCGACATAGAGACTAGCCCTGGGTCCCAAGCATCCACCTTTCTCTGGAGGGTACGTACCCCACCCGGGGATTCAAGCAGGGAGTTTGCCTTGTACAACTTAGGCAGGAAACTGGGAGGAGATGGAGGGCCACTCTACCTGCGCTCACACCACGTGGCCCGGAGAAGTTATCACGCAGCAGAATTCAACACCCTCCCACTACACGTGTGTAGCCAAAAGAGGCGCTGGGCAGTGGGTGTTCTCAGCCCAAGAGCAGTCCTTGTTCTGGGCCGCACCTGCTCTGCGGTTCAAAGGGTCTCTGAGTCTGCTCCTTTGGAGGCATTTCAGAGCTGACGCTATCCCTGGGCTGCCGAAGCAAGGAGGCATAGCGGCCTTTCACACTGAAGGCATGGGCTTGTTTCCCATTCAGAGAGTGTATGTGGGCCCTCCCAGGCTGGAGGCGCGTTAGCTGACACCCTTTGCGCTGTGCCCCTGGAAAATCCAAGTGGCTGTACCCGATGTGGGCTGCCTGGTGAAACAACTTGCAGTCACCAGCACCCTGAGTACCCTTCCTGCAGTGTGAGTCCTAGCTAGGTAAACTCGGCCTTCGGAGGCTAGAGGGGAGCAAACATGTTCAACTTGTGGGGAAAGTCTTTGACCGATGACCGATTTGCTTGTGCTTGGGCGAGGGTTAGGCAGGAACTTTCCAACACAGGGTTTTTGCCT
Source organism: Balaenoptera ricei (assembly GCF_028023285.1). Taxonomy (NCBI): domain Eukaryota; kingdom Metazoa; phylum Chordata; class Mammalia; order Artiodactyla; family Balaenopteridae; genus Balaenoptera; species Balaenoptera ricei. The sequence continues at coordinate 31,148,531 of NC_082658.1, read as the reverse complement.
CACCGTAAGCCGTCCCTTTGGGCTGAAGCAGGCGGCGGGTCTGTCTGTATCACAGTCTGGGAAGGAGGGCCTCAGGTGAGTCTGCCCACTGACTGCCCTCCATCATAGCCAGCTGAGAAAATATGGCAAGGCTGATGGAACCCACTGACAGCGAAATGTTTCTGTTCAGAAGAGGAGATTTTGCTACCAAACGTCAGCAGCTCCTCAGAGTGCTGTTCTGGTGTAGACTGGGGCGAGCTCCCACGGTCCGAAGATTACGAACGGCTCTTTTCCAGTTGCTTCATCCGAGAGAGAGCCAGAAGGGCTGATCTCAACAAATAGGGCTGCACCCCGTGAGTGCTTCGGGCAGGGCAGTCCTGAGCCAGTGTGCCACCTAAGGAATGAAAGCCAAGTTTCCTAGCCACAGGAAAGCAGACCGAGGCCTGCTGTTTTCTCTAGGCGATTGACGTGAGCTTGAGGGTGAGGCCTATACTACATTGTGGAAAAGCTCGGGGTCACGGCTGTCTTTCTCCCTCTCTCGGTCCCATGCCCTGGGCTCAGCCATGGGGGAATGCTGAGGGGGAGAGACTGCCTCTCTGCCGGACTCAGAGGGCTTCCTCCCTTTCGGGCAATTCCGTTTGTGTCTTACTTCGTGGAGGAGGAATGAGGGCGCCCAGAGATATTCTGACATGAAATGCCTATCGACAGAGGATCTGGAGGAGCTGGTTTGTCAGTGGAAGGAGCCAAAAAGCCTGCATTCCTAAGGTCTCTCTGAGAACTGCCAGACACTCTGCCGTCATAGGCCTAAGAATTGGAAATTGTGACGGCAAGGCAACACCTGGAATCCTAGGAGGCAGTGGAAGTGCGGCTCTCAAACTGGATGGAAGAAGCTTCCAAGCATAGGGTTCTTTCATGTCCCAAAGAGAACCCGCGTGTCTGAGGCTGCTAGCGTTGTGGCTGGAGAGAACTGGCATCCCCGTGGGCCTGTCGGCTCATTTCCTCTTTCTGACCCTCGAAGGAAAGTCTTCCAAAAAGCCTTTGGGACCCGCTTAGAGAGAACAGCTGCGAAGCTGATGCACAGAACATCGACATAGAGACTAGCCCTGGGTCCCAAGCATCCACCTTTCTCTGGAGGGTACGTACCCCACCCGGGGATTCAAGCAGGGAGTTTGCCTTGTACAACTTAGGCAGGAAACTGGGAGGAGATGGAGGGCCACTCTACCTGCGCTCACACCACGTGGCCCGGAGAAGTTATCACGCAGCAGAATTCAACACCCTCCCACTACACGTGTGTAGCCAAAAGAGGCGCTGGGCAGTGGGTGTTCTCAGGCCAAGAGCAGTCCTTGTTCTGGGCCGCACCTGCTCTGCGGTTCAAAGGGTCTCTGAGTCTGCTCCTTTGGAGGCATTTCAGAGCTGACGCTATCCCTGGGCTGCCGAAGCAAGGAGGCATAGCGGCCTTTCACACTGAAGGCATGGGCTTGTTTCCCATTCAGAGAGTGTATGTGGGCCCTCCCAGGCTGGAGGCGCGTTAGCTGACACCCTTTGCGCTGTGCCCCTGGAAAATGCAAGTGGCTGTACCCGATGTGGGCTGCCTGGTGAAACAACTTGCAGTCACCAGCACCCTGAGTACCCTTCCTGCAGTGTGAGTCCTAGCTAGGTAAACTCGGCCTTCGGAGGCTAGAGGGGAGCAAACATGTTCAACTTGTGGGGAAAGTCTTTGGCCGATGACCAATATGCTTGTGCTTGGGCGAGGGTTAGGCAGGAACTTTCCAACACAGGGTTTTTGCCTCACCGTAAGCCGTCCCTTTGGGCTGAAGCAGGCGGCGGGTCTGTCTGTATCACAGTCTGGGAAGGAGGGCCTCAGGTGAGTCTGCCCACTGACTGCCCTCCATCATAGCCAGCTGAGAAAATATGGCAAGGCTGATGGAACCCACTGACAGCGAAATGTTTCTCTTCAGAAGAGGAGATTTTGCTACCAAACGTCAGCAGCTCCTCAGAGTGCTGTTCTGGTGTAGACTGGGGCGAGCTCCCACGGTCCGAAGATTACGAACGGCTCTTTTCCAGTTGCTTCATCCGAGAGAGAGCCAGAAGGGCTGATCTCAACAAATAGGGCTGCACCCCGTGAGTGCTTCGGGCAGGGCAGTCCTGAGCCAGTGTGCCACCTAAGGAATGAAAGCCAAGTTTCCTAGCCACAGGAAAGCAGACCGAGGCCTGCTGTTTTCTCTAGGCGATTGACGTGAGCTTGAGGGTGAGGCCTATACTACATTGTGGAAAAGCTCGGGGTCACGGCTGTCTTTCTCCCTCTCTCGGTCCCATGCCCTGGGCTCAGCCATGGGGGAATGCTGAGGGGGAGAGACTGCCTCTCTGCCGGACTCAGAGGGCTTCCTCCCTTTCGGGCAATTCCGTTTGTGTCTTACTTCGTGGAGGAGGAATGAGGGCGCCCAGAGATATTCTGACATGAAATGCCTATCGACAGAGGATCTGGAGGAGCTGGTTTGTCAGTGGAAGGAGCCAAAAAGCCTGCATTCCTAAGGTCTCTCTGAGAACTGCCAGACACTCTGCCGTCATAGGCCTAAGAATTGGAAATTGTGACGGCAAGGCAACACCTGGAATCCTAGGAGGCAGTGGAAGTGCGGCTCTCAAACTGGATGGAAGAAGCTTCCAAGCATAGTGTTCTTTCATGTCCCAAAGAGAACCCGCGTGTCTGAGGCTGCTAGCGTTGTGGCTGGAGAGAACTGGCATCCCCGTGGGCCTGTCGGCTCATTTCCTCTTTCTGACCCGCGAAGGAAAGTCTTCCAAAAAGCCTTTGGGACCCGCTTAGAGAGAACAGCTGCGAAGCTGATGCACAGAACATCGACATAGAGACTAGCCCTGGGTCCCAAGCATCCACCTTTCTCTGGAGGGTACGTACCCCACCCGGGGATTCAAGCAGGGAGTTTGCCTTGTACAACTTAGGCAGGAAACTGGGAGGAGATGGAGGGCCACTCTACCTGCGCTCACACCACGTGGCCCGGAGAAGTTATCACGCAGCAGAATTCAACACCCTCCCACTACACGTGTGTAGCCAAAAGAGGCGCTGGGCAGTGGGTGTTCTCAGCCCAAGAGCAGTCCTTGTTCTGGGCCGCACCTGCTCTGCGGTTCAAAGGGTCTCTGAGTCTGCTCCTTTGGAGGCATTTCAGAGCTGACGCTATCCCTGGGCTGCCGAAGCAAGGAGGCATAGCGGCCTTTCACACTGAAGGCATGGGCTTGTTTCCCATTCAGAGAGTGTATGTGGGCCCTCCCAGGCTGGAGGCGCGTTAGCTGACACCCTTTGCGCTGTGCCCCTGGAAAATGCAAGTGGCTGTACCCGATGTGGGCTGCCTGGTGAAACAACTTGCAGTCACCAGCACCCTGAGTACCCTTCCTGCAGTGTGAGTCCTAGCTAGGTAAACTCGGCCTTCGGAGGCTAGAGGGGAGCAAACATGTTCAACTTGTGGGGAAAGTCTTTGACCGATGACCGATTTGCTTGTGCTTGGGCGAGGGTTAGGCAGGAACTTTCCAACACAGGGTTTTTGCCTCACCGTAAGCCGTCCCTTTGGGCTGAAGCAGGCGGCGGGTCTGTCTGTATCACAGTCTGGGAAGGAGGGCCTCAGGTGAGTCTGCCCACTGACTGCCCTCCATCATAGCCAGCTGAGAAAATATGGCAAGGCTGATGGAACCCACTGACAGCGAAATGTTTCTCTTCAGAAGAGGAGATTTTGCTACCAAACGTCAGCAGCTCCTCAGAGTGCTGTTCTGGTGTAGACTGGGGCGAGCTCCCACGGTCCGAAGATTACGAACGGCTCTTTTCCAGTTGCTTCATCCGAGAGAGAGCCAGAAGGGCTGATCTCAACAAATAGGGCTGCACCCCGTGAGTGCTTCGGGCAGGGCAGTCCTGAGCCAGTGTGCCACCTAAGGAATGAAAGCCAAGTTTCCTAGCCACAGGAAAGCAGACCGAGGCCTGCTGTTTTCTCTAGGCGATTGACGTGAGCTTGAGGGTGAGGCCTATACTACATTGTGGAAAAGCTCGGGGTCACGGCTGTCTTTCTCCCTCTCTCGGTCCCATGCCCTGGGCTCAGCCATGGGGGAATGCTGAGGGGGAGAGACTGCCTCTCTGCCGGACTCAGAGGGCTTCCTCCCTTTCGGGCAATTCCGTTTGTGTCTTACTTCGTGGAGGAGGAATGAGGGCGCCCAGAGATATTCTGACATGAAATGCCTATCGACAGAGGATCTGGAGGAGCTGGTTTGTCAGTGGAAGGAGCCAAAAAGCCTGCATTCCTAAGGTCTCTCTGAGAACTGCCAGACACTCTGCCGTCATAGGCCTAAGAATTGGAAATTGTGACGGCAAGGCAACACCTGGAATCCTAGGAGGCAGTGGAAGTGCGGCTCTCAAACTGGATGGAAGAAGCTTCCAAGCATAGGGTTCTTTCATGTCCCAAAGAGAACCCGCGTGTCTGAGGCTGCTAGCCTTGTGGCTGGAGAGAACTGGCATCCCCGTGGGCCTGTCGGCTCATTTCCTCTTTCTGACCCTCGAAGGAAAGTCTTCCAAAAAGCCTTTGGGACCCGCTTAGAGAGAACAGCTGCGAAGCTGATGCACAGAACATCGACATAGAGACTAGCCCTGGGTCCCAAGCATCCACCTTTCTCTGGAGGGTACGTACCCCACCCGGGGATTCAAGCAGGGAGTTTGCCTTGTACAACTTAGGCAGGAAACTGGGAGGAGATGGAGGGCCACTCTACCTGCGCTCACACCACGTGGCCCGGAGAAGTTATCACGCAGCAGAATTCAACACCCTCCCACTACACGTGTGTAGCCAAAAGAGGCGCTGGGCAGTGGGTGTTCTCAGCCCAAGAGCAGTCCTTGTTCTGGGCCGCACCTGCTCTGCGGTTCAAAGGGTCTCTGAGTCTGCTCCTTTGGAGGCATTTCAGAGCTGACGCTATCCCTGGGCTGCCGAAGCAAGGAGGCATAGCGGCCTTTCACACTGAAGGCATGGGCTTGTTTCCCATTCAGAGAGTGTATGTGGGCCCTCCCAGGCTGGAGGCGCGTTAGCTGACACCCTTTGCGCTGTGCCCCTGGAAAATCCAAGTGGCTGTACCCGATGTGGGCTGCCTGGTGAAACAACTTGCAGTCACCAGCACCCTGAGTACCCTTCCTGCAGTGTGAGTCCTAGCTAGGTAAACTCGGCCTTCGGAGGCTAGAGGGGAGCAAACATGTTCAACTTGTGGGGAAAGTCTTTGGCCGATGACCGATTTGCTTGTGCTTGGGCGAGGGTTAGGCAGGAACTTTCCAACACAGGGTTTTTGCCTCACCGTAAGCCGTCCCTTTGGGCTGAAGCAGGCGGCGGGTCTGTCTGTATCACAGTCTGGGAAGGAGGGCCTCAGGTGAGTCTGCCCACTGACTGCCCTCCATCATAGCCAGCTGAGAAAATATGGCAAGGCTGATGGAACCCACTGACAGCGAAATGTTTCTCTTCAGAAGAGGAGATTTTGCTACCAAACGTCAGCAGCTCCTCAGAGTGCTGTTCTGGTGTAGACTGGGGCGAGCTCCCACGGTCCGAAGATTACGAACGGCTCTTTTCCAGTTGCTTCATCCGAGAGAGAGCCAGAAGGGCTGATCTCAACAAATAGGGCTGCACCCCGTGAGTGCTTCGGGCAGGGCAGTCCTGAGCCAGTGTGCCACCTAAGGAATGAAAGCCAAGTTTCCTAGCCACAGGAAAGCAGACCGAGGCCTGCTGTTTTCTCTAGGCGATTGACGTGAGCTTGAGGGTGAGGCCTATACTACATTGTGGAAAAGCTCGGGGTCACGGCTGTCTTTCTCCCTCTCTCGGTCCCATGCCCTGGGCTCAGCCATGGGGGAATGCTGAGGGGGAGAGACTGCCTCTCTGCCGGACTCAGAGGGCTTCCTCCCTTTCGGGCAATTCCGTTTGTGTCTTACTTCGTGGAGGAGGAATGAGGGCGCCCAGAGATATTCTGACATGAAATGCCTATCGACAGAGGATCTGGAGGAGCTGGTTTGTCAGTGGAAGGAGCCAAAAAGCCTGCATTCCTAAGGTCTCTCTGAGAACTGCCAGACACTCTGCCGTCATAGGCCTAAGAATTGGAAATTGTGACGGCAAGGCAACACCTGGAATCCTAGGAGGCAGTGGAAGTGCGGCTCTCAAACTGGATGGAAGAAGCTTCCAAGCATAGGGTTCTTTCATGTCCCAAAGAGAACCCGCGTGTCTGAGGCTGCTAGCGTTGTGGCTGGAGAGAACTGGCATCCCCGTGGGCCTGTCGGCTCATTTCCTCTTTCTGACCCTCGAAGGAAAGTCTTCCAAAAAGCCTTTGGGACCCGCTTAGAGAGAACAGCTGCGAAGCTGATGCACAGAACATCGACATAGAGACTAGCCCTGGGTCCCAAGCATCCACCTTTCTCTGGAGGGTACGTACCCCACCCGGGGATTCAAGCAGGGAGTTTGCCTTGTACAACTTAGGCAGGAAACTGGGAGGAGATGGAGGGCCACTCTACCTGCGCTCACACCACGTGGCCCGGAGAAGTTATCACGCAGCAGAATTCAACACCCTCCCACTACACGTGTGTAGCCAAAAGAGGCGCTGGGCAGTGGGTGTTCTCAGCCCAAGAGCAGTCCTTGTTCTGGGCCGCACCTGCTCTGCGGTTCAAAGGGTCTCTGAGTCTGCTCCTTTGGAGGCATTTCAGAGCTGACGCTATCCCTGGGCTGCCGAAGCAAGGAGGCATAGCGGCCTTTCACACTGAAGGCATGGGCTTGTTTCCCATTCAGAGAGTGTATGTGGGCCCTCCCAGGCTGGAGGCGCGTTAGCTGACACCCTTTGCGCTGTGCCCCTGGAAAATCCAAGTGGCTGTACCCGATGTGGGCTGCCTGGTGAAACAACTTGCAGTCACCAGCACCCTGAGTACCCTTCCTGCAGTGTGAGTCCTAGCTAGGTAAACTCGGCCTTCGGAGGCTAGAGGGGAGCAAACATGTTCAACTTGTGGGGAAAGTCTTTGGCCGATGACCAATATGCTTGTGCTTGGGCGAGGGTTAGGCAGGAACTTTCCAACACAGGGTTTTTGCCTCACCGTAAGCCGTCCCTTTGGGCTGAAGCAGGCGGCGGGTCTGTCTGTATCACAGTCTGGGAAGGAGGGCCTCAGGTGAGTCTGCCCACTGACTGCCCTCCATCATAGCCAGCTGAGAAAATATGGCAAGGCTGATGGAACCCACTGACAGCGAAATGTTTCTCTTCAGAAGAGGAGATTTTGCTACCAAACGTCAGCAGCTCCTCAGAGTGCTGTTCTGGTGTAGACTGGGGCGAGCTCCCACGGTCCGAAGATTACGAACGGCTCTTTTCCAGTTGCTTCATCCGAGAGAGAGCCAGAAGGGCTGATCTCAACAAATAGGGCTGCACCCCGTGAGTGCTTCGGGCAGGGCAGTCCTGAGCCAGTGTGCCACCTAAGGAATGAAAGCCAAGTTTCCTAGCCACAGGAAAGCAGACCGAGGCCTGCTGTTTTCTCTAGGCGATTGACGTGAGCTTGAGGGTGAGGCCTATACTACATTGTGGAAAAGCTCGGGGTCACGGCTGTCTTTCTCCCTCTCTCGGTCCCATGCCCTGGGCTCAGCCATGGGGGAATGCTGAGGGGGAGAGACTGCCTCTCTGCCGGACTCAGAGGGCTTCCTCCCTTTCGGGCAATTCCGTTTGTGTCTTACTTCGTGGAGGAGGAATGAGGGCGCCCAGAGATATTCTGACATGAAATGCCTATCGACAGAGGATCTGGAGGAGCTGGTTTGTCAGTGGAAGGAGCCAAAAAGCCTGCATTCCTAAGGTCTCTCTGAGAACTGCCAGACACTCTGCCGTCATAGGCCTAAGAATTGGAAATTGTGACGGCAAGGCAACACCTGGAATCCTAGGAGGCAGTGGAAGTGCGGCTCTCAAACTGGATGGAAGAAGCTTCCAAGCATAGTGTTCTTTCATGTCCCAAAGAGAACCCGCGTGTCTGAGGCTGCTAGCGTTGTGGCTGGAGAGAACTGGCATCCCCGTGGGCCTGTCGGCTCATTTCCTCTTTCTGACCCGCGAAGGAAAGTCTTCCAAAAAGCCTTTGGGACCCGCTTAGAGAGAACAGCTGCGAAGCTGATGCACAGAACATCGACATAGAGACTAGCCCTGGGTCCCAAGCATCCACCTTTCTCTGGAGGGTACGTACCCCACCCGGGGATTCAAGCAGGGAGTTTGCCTTGTACAACTTAGGCAGGAAACTGGGAGGAGATGGAGGGCCACTCTACCTGCGCTCACACCACGTGGCCCGGAGAAGTTATCACGCAGCAGAATTCAACACCCTCCCACTACACGTGTGTAGCCAAAAGAGGCGCTGGGCAGTGGGTGTTCTCAGCCCAAGAGCAGTCCTTGTTCTGGGCCGCACCTGCTCTGCGGTTCAAAGGGTCTCTGAGTCTGCTCCTTTGGAGGCATTTCAGAGCTGACGCTATCCCTGGGCTGCCGAAGCAAGGAGGCATAGCGGCCTTTCACACTGAAGGCATGGGCTTGTTTCCCATTCAGAGAGTGTATGTGGGCCCTCCCAGGCTGGAGGCGCGTTAGCTGACACCCTTTGCGCTGTGCCCCTGGAAAATGCAAGTGGCTGTACCCGATGTGGGCTGCCTGGTGAAACAACTTGCAGTCACCAGCACCCTGAGTACCCTTCCTGCAGTGTGAGTCCTAGCTAGGTAAACTCGGCCTTCGGAGGCTAGAGGGGAGCAAACATGTTCAACTTGTGGGGAAAGTCTTTGGCCGATGACCGATTTGCTTGTGCTTGGGCGAGGGTTAGGCAGGAACTTTCCAACACAGGGTTTTTGCCTCACCGTAAGCCGTCCCTTTGGGCTGAAGCAGGCGGCGGGTCTGTCTGTATCACAGTCTGGGAAGGAGGGCCTCAGGTGAGTCTGCCCACTGACTGCCCTCCATCATAGCCAGCTGAGAAAATATGGCAAGGCTGATGGAACCCACTGACAGCGAAATGTTTCTCTTCAGAAGAGGAGATTTTGCTACCAAACGTCAGCAGCTCCTCAGAGTGCTGTTCTGGTGTAGACTGGGGCGAGCTCCCACGGTCCGAAGATTACGAACGGCTCTTTTCCAGTTGCTTCATCCGAGAGAGAGCCAGAAGGGCTGATCTCAACAAATAGGGCTGCACCCCGTGAGTGCTTCGGGCAGGGCAGTCCTGAGCCAGTGTGCCACCTAAGGAATGAAAGCCAAGTTTCCTAGCCACAGGAAAGCAGACCGAGGCCTGCTGTTTTCTCTAGGCGATTGACGTGAGCTTGAGGGTGAGGCCTATACTACATTGTGGAAAAGCTCGGGGTCACGGCTGTCTTTCTCCCTCTCTCGGTCCCATGCCCTGGGCTCAGCCATGGGGGAATGCTGAGGGGGAGAGACTGCCTCTCTGCCGGACTCAGAGGGCTTCCTCCCTTTCGGGCAATTCCGTTTGTGTCTTACTTCGTGGAGGAGGAATGAGGGCGCCCAGAGATATTCTGACATGAAATGCCTATCGACAGAGGATCTGGAGGAGCTGGTTTGTCAGTGGAAGGAGCCAAAAAGCCTGCATTCCTAAGGTCTCTCTGAGAACTGCCAGACACTCTGCCGTCATAGGCCTAAGAATTGGAAATTGTGACGGCAAGGCAACACCTGGAATCCTAGGAGGCAGTGGAAGTGCGGCTCTCAAACTGGATGGAAGAAGCTTCCAAGCATAGGGTTCTTTCATGTCCCAAAGAGAACCCGCGTGTCTGAGGCTGCTAGCGTTGTGGCTGGAGAGAACTGGCATCCCCGTGGGCCTGTCGGCTCATTTCCTCTTTCTGACCCTCGAAGGAAAGTCTTCCAAAAAGCCTTTGGGACCCGCTTAGAGAGAACAGCTGCGAAGCTGATGCACAGAACATCGACATAGAGACTAGCCCTGGGTCCCAAGCATCCACCTTTCTCTGGAGGGTACGTACCCCACCCGGGGATTCAAGCAGGGAGTTTGCCTTGTACAACTTAGGCAGGAAACTGGGAGGAGATGGAGGGCCACTCTACCTGCGCTCACACCACGTGGCCCGGAGAAGTTATCACGCAGCAGAATTCAACACCCTCCCACTACACGTGTGTAGCCAAAAGAGGCGCTGGGCAGTGGGTGTTCTCAGCCCAAGAGCAGTCCTTGTTCTGGGCCGCACCTGCTCTGCGGTTCAAAGGGTCTCTGAGTCTGCTCCTTTGGAGGCATTTCAGAGCTGACGCTATCCCTGGGCTGCCGAAGCAAGGAGGCATAGCGGCCTTTCACACTGAAGGCATGGGCTTGTTTCCCATTCAGAGAGTGTATGTGGGCCCTCCCAGGCTGGAGGCGCGTTAGCTGACACCCTTTGCGCTGTGCCCCTGGAAAATCCAAGTGGCTGTACCCGATGTGGGCTGCCTGGTGAAACAACTTGCAGTCACCAGCACCCTGAGTACCCTTCCTGCAGTGTGAGTCCTAGCTAGGTAAACTCGGCCTTCGGAGGCTAGAGGGGAGCAAACATGTTCAACTTGTGGGGAAAGTCTTTGACCGATGACCGATTTGCTTGTGCTTGGGCGAGGGTTAGGCAGGAACTTTCCAACACAGGGTTTTTGCCTCACCGTAAGCCGTCCCTTTGGGCTGAAGCAGGCGGCGGGTCTGTCTGTATCACAGTCTGGGAAGGAGGGCCTCAGGTGAGTCTGCCCACTGACTGCCCTCCATCATAGCCAGCTGAGAAAATATGGCAAGGCTGATGGAACCCACTGACAGCGAAATGTTTCTGTTCAGAAGAGGAGATTTTGCTACCAAACGTCAGCAGCTCCTCAGAGTGCTGTTCTGGTGTAGACTGGGGCGAGCTCCCACGGTCCGAAGATTACGAACGGCTCTTTTCCAGTTGCTTCATCCGAGAGAGAGCCAGAAGGGCTGATCTCAACAAATAGGGCTGCACCCCGTGAGTGCTTCGGGCAGGGCAGTCCTGAGCCAGTGTGCCACCTAAGGAATGAAAGCCAAGTTTCCTAGCCACAGGAAAGCAGACCGAGGCCTGCTGTTTTCTCTAGGCGATTGACGTGAGCTTGAGGGTGAGGCCTATACTACATTGTGGAAAAGCTCGGGGTCACGGCTGTCTTTCTCCCTCTCTCGGTCCCATGCCCTGGGCTCAGCCATGGGGGAATGCTGAGGGGGAGAGACTGCCTCTCTGCCGGACTCAGAGGGCTTCCTCCCTTTCGGGCAATTCCGTTTGTGTCTTACTTCGTGGAGGAGGAATGAGGGCGCCCAGAGATATTCTGACATGAAATGCCTATCGACAGAGGATCTGGAGGAGCTGGTTTGTCAGTGGAAGGAGCCAAAAAGCCTGCATTCCTAAGGTCTCTCTGAGAACTGCCAGACACTCTGCCGTCATAGGCCTAAGAATTGGAAATTGTGACGGCAAGGCAACACCTGGAATCCTAGGAGGCAGTGGAAGTGCGGCTCTCAAACTGGATGGAAGAAGCTTCCAAGCATAGGGTTCTTTCATGTCCCAAAGAGAACCCGCGTGTCTGAGGCTGCTAGCGTTGTGGCTGGAGAGAACTGGCATCCCCGTGGGCCTGTCGGCTCATTTCCTCTTTCTGACCCGCGAAGGAAAGTCTTCCAAAAAGCCTTTGGGACCCGCTTAGAGAGAACAGCTGCGAAGCTGATGCACAGAACATCGACATAGAGACTAGCCCTGGGTCCCAAGCATCCACCTTTCTCTGGAGGGTACGTACCCCACCCGGGGATTCAAGCAGGGAGTTTGCCTTGTACAACTTAGGCAGGAAACTGGGAGGAGATGGAGGGCCACTCTACCTGCGCTCACACCACGTGGCCCGGAGAAGTTATCACGCAGCAGAATTCAACACCCTCCCACTACACGTGTGTAGCCAAAAGAGGCGCTGGGCAGTGGGTGTTCTCAGCCCAAGAGCAGTCCTTGTTCTGGGCCGCACCTGCTCTGCGGTTCAAAGGGTCTCTGAGTCTGCTCCTTTGGAGGCATTTCAGAGCTGACGCTATCCCTGGGCTGCCGAAGCAAGGAGGCATAGCGGCCTTTCACACTGAAGGCATGGGCTTGTTTCCCATTCAGAGAGTGTATGTGGGCCCTCCCAGGCTGGAGGCGCGTTAGCTGACACCCTTTGCGCTGTGCCCCTGGAAAATGCAAGTGGCTGTACCCGATGTGGGCTGCCTGGTGAAACAACTTGCAGTCACCAGCACCCTGAGTACCCTTCCTGCAGTGTGAGTCCTAGCTAGGTAAACTCGGCCTTCGGAGGCTAGAGGGGAGCAAACATGTTCAACTTGTGGGGAAAGTCTTTGGCCGATGACCAATATGCTTGTGCTTGGGCGAGGGTTAGGCAGGAACTTTCCAACACAGGGTTTTTGCCTCACCGTAAGCCGTCCCTTTGGGCTGAAGCAGGCGGCGGGTCTGTCTGTATCACAGTCTGGGAAGGAGGGCCTCAGGTGAGTCTGCCCACTGACTGCCCTCCATCATAGCCAGCTGAGAAAATATGGCAAGGCTGATGGAACCCACTGACAGCGAAATGTTTCTCTTCAGAAGAGGAGATTTTGCTACCAAACGTCAGCAGCTCCTCAGAGTGCTGTTCTGGTGTAGACTGGGGCGAGCTCCCACGGTCCGAAGATTACGAACGGCTCTTTTCCAGTTGCTTCATCCGAGAGAGAGCCAGAAGGGCTGATCTCAACAAATAGGGCTGCACCCCGTGAGTGCTTCGGGCAGGGCAGTCCTGAGCCAGTGTGCCACCTAAGGAATGAAAGCCAAGTTTCCTAGCCACAGGAAAGCAGACCGAGGCCTGCTGTTTTCTCTAGGCGATTGACGTGAGCTTGAGGGTGAGGCCTATACTACATTGTGGAAAAGCTCGGGGTCACGGCTGTCTTTCTCCCTCTCTCGGTCCCATGCCCTGGGCTCAGCCATGGGGGAATGCTGAGGGGGAGAGACTGCCTCTCTGCCGGACTCAGAGGGCTTCCTCCCTTTCGGGCAATTCTGTTTGTGTCTTACTTCGTGGAGGAGGAATGAGGGCGCCCAGAGATATTCTGACATGAAATGCCTATCGACAGAGGATCTGGAGGAGCTGGTTTGTCAGTGGAAGGAGCCAAAAAGCCTGCATTCCTAAGGTCTCTCTGAGAACTGCCAGACACTCTGCCGTCATAGGCCTAAGAATTGGAAATTGTGACGGCAAGGCAACACCTGGAATCCTAGGAGGCAGTGGAAGTGCGGCTCTCAAACTGGATGGAAGAAGCTTCCAAGCATAGGGTTCTTTCATGTCCCAAAGAGAACCCGCGTGTCTGAGGCTGCTAGCCTTGTGGCTGGAGAGAACTGGCATCCCCGTGGGCCTGTCGGCTCATTTCCTCTTTCTGACCCTCGAAGGAAAGTCTTCCAAAAAGCCTTTGGGACCCGCTTAGAGAGAACAGCTGCGAAGCTGATGCACAGAACATCGACATAGAGACTAGCCCTGGGTCCCAAGCATCCACCTTTCTCTGGAGGGTACGTACCCCACCCGGGGATTCAAGCAGGGAGTTTGCCTTGTACAACTTAGGCAGGAAACTGGGAGGAGATGGAGGGCCACTCTACCTGCGCTCACACCACGTGGCCCGGAGAAGTTATCACGCAGCAGAATTCAACACCCTCCGACTACACGTGTGTAGCCAAAAGAGGCGCTGGGCAGTGGGTGTTCTCAGGCCAAGAGCAGTCCTTGTTCTGGGCCGCACCTGCTCTGCGGTTCAAAGGGTCTCTGAGTCTGCTCCTTTGGAGGCATTTCAGAGCTGACGCTATCCCTGGGCTGCCGAAGCAAAGAGGCATAGCGGCCTTTCACACTGAAGGCATGGGCTTGTTTCCCATTCAGAGAGTGTATGTGGGCCCTCCCAGGCTGGAGGCGCGTTAGCTGACACCCTTTGCGCTGTGCCCCTGGAAAATCCAAGTGGCTGTACCCGATGTGGGCTGCCTGGTGAAACAACTTGCAGTCACCAGCACCCTGAGTACCCTTCCTGCAGTGTGAGTCCTAGCTAGGTAAACTCGGCCTTCGGAGGCTAGAGGGGAGCAAACATGTTCAACTTGTGGGGAAAGTCTTTGGCCGATGACCAATATGCTTGTGCTTGGGCGAGGGTTAGGCAGGAACTTTCCAACACAGGGTTTTTGCCTCACCGTAAGCCGTCCCTTTGGGCTGAAGCAGGCGGCGGGTCTGTCTGTATCACAGTCTGGGAAGGAGGGCCTCAGGTGAGTCTGCCCACTGACTGCCCTCCATCATAGCCAGCTGAGAAAATATGGCAAGGCTGATGGAACCCACTGACAGCGAAATGTTTCTCTTCAGAAGAGGAGAGTTTGCTACCAAACGTCAGCAGCTCCTCAGAGTGCTGTTCTGGTGTAGACTGGGGCGAGCTCCCACGGTCCGAAGATTACGAACGGCTCTTTTCCAGTTGCTTCATCCGAGAGAGAGCCAGAAGGGCTGATCTCAACAAATAGGGCTGCACCCCGTGAGTGCTTCGGGCAGGGCAGTCCTGAGCCAGTGTGCCACCTAAGGAATGAAAGCCAAGTTTCCTAGCCACAGGAAAGCAGACCGAGGCCTGCTGTTTTCTCTAGGCGATTGACGTGAGCTTGAGGGTGAGGCCTATACTACATTGTGGAAAAGCTCGGGGTCACGGCTGTCTTTCTCCCTCTCTCGGTCCCATGCCCTGGGCTCAGCCATGGGGGAATGCGGAGTGGGAGAGACTGCCTCTCTGCCGGACTCAGAAGGCTTCCTCCCTTTAGGGCAATTCCGTTTGTGTCTTACTTCGTGGAGGAGGAATGAGGGCGCCCAGAGATCTTCTGACATGAAATGGCTAACGACAGAGGACCTGGAGGAGCTGGTTTGTCAGTGGAAGGAGCCAAGAAGCCTGCATTCCTAAGGTCTCTCTGAGAACTGCCAGACGCTCTGCCGTCATAGGCCTACGAAGTGGAAATTGTGACGGCAAGGCAACACCTGGAATCCTAGGAGGCAGTGGAAGTGCGGCTCTCAAACTGGATGGAAGAAGCTTCCAAGCATAGTGTTCTTTCATGTCCCAAAGAGAACCCAAGTGTCTGAGGCTGCTAGCCTTGTGGCTGGAGAGAACTGGCATCCCCGTGGGCCTGTCGGCTCATTTCCTCTTTCTGACCCGCGAAGGAAAGTCTTCCAAAAAGCCTTTGGGACCCGCTTAGAGAGAACAGCTGCGAAGCTGATGCACAGAACATCGACATAGAGACTAGCCCTGGGTCCCAAGCAGCCACCTATCTCTGGAGGGTACGTACCCCACCCGGGGATTCAAGCAGGGAGTTTGCCTTGTACAGCTTAGGCAGGAAACCGGGAGGAGATGGAGGGCCACTCTACCTGCGCTCACACTACCTGGCCCGGAGAAGTTATCTCGCAGCAGAATTCCACACCCTCCCACTACACGTGTGTAGCCAAAAGAGGCGCTGGGCAGTGGGTGTTCTCAGCCCAAGAGCAGTCCTTGTTCTGGGCCGCACCTGCTCCGTGGTTCAAAGGGTCTCTGAGTCTGCTCCTTTGGAGGCATTTCAGAGCTGACGCTATCCCTGGGCTGCCGAAGCAAAGAGGCATAGCGGCCTTTCACACTGAAGCCATGGGCTTGTTTCCCATTCAGCGAGTGTATGTGGTCCCTCCCAGGCTGGAGGCGCGTCAGGTGACACCATTTGCGCTCTGCCCCTGGAAAATGCAAGTGGCTGTACCCGATGTGGGCTGCCTGGTGAAACAACTTGCAGTCACCAGCACCCTGAGTACCTTTCCTGAAGTGTGAGTCCTAGCTAGGTAAACTCGGCCTTCGGAGGCTAGAGGGGAGCAAACATGTTCAACTGGTGGGGAAAGTCTTTGACCGATGACCAATATGCTTGTGCTTGGGCGAGGGTTAGGCAGGAACTTTCCAACACAGGGTTTTTACCTCACCGTAAGCCGTCCCTTTGGGCTGAAGCAGGCGGCGGGTCTGTCTGTATCACAGTCTGGGAAGGAGGGCCTCAGGTGAGTCTGAGTCTGCCCACTGACTGCCCTCCATCATAGCCAGCTGAGGAAATATGGCAAGGCTGATGGAACCCACTGACAGCGAAATGTTTCTCTTCAGAAGAGGAGGTTTTGCAACCAAACGTCAGCAGCTCCTCAGAGTGCTGTTCTGGTGTAGACGAGGGCAAGCTCCCACGGTCCGAAGATTATGAACGGCTCTTTTCCAGTTGCTTCATCCGAGAGAGAGCCAGAAGGGCTGATCTCAACAAATAGGGCGGCACACCGTGAGTGCTTCGGGCAGGGCAGTCCTGAGCCAGTGTGCCACCTAAGGAATGAAAGCCAAGTTTCCTAGCCACAGGAAAGCAGACCGAGGCCTGCTGTTTTCTCTAGGCGATTGACGTGAGCCTGAGGGTGAGGCCTATACTACGTTGTGGAAAAGCTCGGGGTCACGGCTGTCTTCCTCCCTCTCTCGGTCCCATGCCCTGGGCTCAGCCATGGGGGAATGCGGAGTGGGAGAGACTGCCTCTCTGCCGGACTCAGAAGGCCTCCTCCCTTTAGGGCAATTCCGTTTGTGTCTTACTTCGTGGAGGAGGAATGAGGGCGCCCAGAGATCTTCTGACATGAAATGGCTAACGACAGAGGACCTGGAGGAGCTGGTTTGTCAGTGGAAGGAGCCAAGAAGCCTGCATTCCTAAGGTCTCTCTGAGGACTGCCAGACACTCTGCCGTCATAGGCCTAAGAATTGGAAATTGTGACGGCAAGGCAACACCTGGAATCCTAGGAGGCAGTGGAAGTGCGGCTCTCAAACTGGATGGAAGAAGCTTCCAAGCATAGTGTTCTTTCATGTCCCAAAGAGAACCCGCATGTCTGAGGCTGCTAGCCTTGTGGCTGGAGAGAACTGGCATCCCCGTGGGCCTGTCGGCTCATTTCCTCTTTCTGACCCGCGAAGGAAAGTCTTCCAAAAAGCCTTTGGGACCCGCTTAGAGAGAACAGCTGCGAAGCTGATGCACAGAACATCGACATAGAGACTAGCCCTGGGTCCCAAGCAGCCACCTATCTCTGGAGGGTACGTACCCCACCCGGGGATTCAAGCAGGGAGTTTGCCTTGTACAGCTTAGGCAGGAAACCGGGAGGAGATGGAGGGCCACTCTACCTGCGCTCACACTACCTGGCCCGGAGAAGTTATCTCGCAGCAGAATTCCACACCCTCCCACTACACGTGTGTAGCCAAAAGAGGCGCCGGGCAGTGGGTGTTCTCAGCCCAAGAGCAGTCCTTGTTCTGGGCCGCACCTGCTCCGTGGTTCAAAGGGTCTCTGAGTCTGCTCCTTTGGAGGCATTTCAGAGCTGACGCTATCCCTGGGCTACCGAAGCAAAGAGGCATAGCGGCCTTTCACACTGAAGCCATGGGCTTGTTTCCCATTCAGCGAGTGTATGTGGCCCCTCCCAGGCTGGAGGCGCGTCAGGTGACACCATTTGCGCTGTGCCCCTGGAAAATGCAAGTGGCTGTACCCGATTTGGGCTGCCTGGTGAAACAACTTGCAGTCACCAGCACCCTGAGTAACCTTCCTGAAGTGTGAGTCCTAGCTAGGTAAACTCGGCCTTCGGAGGCTAGAGGGGAGCAAACATGTTCAACTGGTGGGGAAAGTCTTTGACCGATGACCAATATGCTTGTGCTTGGGCGAGGGTTAGGCAGGAACTTTCCAACACAGGGTTTTTACCTCACCGTAAGCCGTCCCTTTGGGCTGAAGCAGGCGGCGGGTCTGTCTGTATCACAGTCTGGGAAGGAGGGCCTCAGGTGAGTCTGAGTCTGCCCACTGACTGCCCTCCATCATAGCCAGCTGAGGAAATATGGCAAGGCTGATGGAACCCACTGACAGCGAAATGTTTCTCTTCAGAAGAGGAGGTTTTGCAACCAAACGTCAGCAGCTCCTCAGAGTGCTGTTCTGGTGTAGACGAGGGCAAGCTCCCACGGTCCGAAGATTATGAACGGCTCTTTTCCAGTTGCTTCATCCGAGAGAGAGCCAGAAGGGCTGATCTCAACAAATAGGGCGGCACACCATGAGTGCTTCGGGCAGGGCAGTCCTGAGCCAGTGTGCCACCTAAGGAATGAAAGCCAAGTTTCCTAGCCACAGGAAAGCAGACCGAGGCCTGCTGTTTTCTCTAGGCGATTGACGTGAGCTTGAGGGTGAGGCCTATACTACGTTGTGGAAAAGCTCGGGGTCACGGCTGTCTTCCTCCCTCTCTCGGTCCCATGCCCTGGGCTCAGCCATGGGGGAATGCGGAGTGGGAGAGACTGCCTCTCTGCCGGACTCAGAAGGCTTCCTCCCTTTAGGGCAATTCCGTTTGTGTCTTACTTCGTGGAGGAGGAATGAGGGCGCCCGGAGATCTTCTGACATGAAATGGCTAACGACAGAGGACCTGGAGGAGCTGGTTTGTCAGTGGAAGGAGCCAAGAAGCCTGCATTCCTAAGGTCTCTCTGAGAACTGCCAGACGCTCTGCCGTCATAGGCCTACGAAGTGGAAATTGTGACGGCAAGGCAACACCTGGAATCCTAGGAGGCAGTGGAAGTGCGGCTCTCAAACTGGATGGAAGAAGCTTCCAAGCATAGTGTTCTTTCATGTCCCAAAGAGAACCCGCATGTCTGAGGCTGCTAGCCTTGTGGCTGGAGAGAACTGGCATCCCCGTGGGCCTGTCGGCTCATTTCCTCTTTCTGACCCGCGAAGGAAAGTCTTCCAAAAAGCCTTTGGGACCCGCTTAGAGAGAACAGCTGCGAAGCTGATGCACAGAACATCGACATAGAGACTAGCCCTGGGTCCCAAGCAGCCACCTATCTCTGGAGGGTACGTACCCCACCCGGGGATTCAAGCAGGGAGTTTGCCTTGTACAGCTTAGGCAGGAAACCGGGAGGAGATGGAGGGCCACTCTACCTGCGCTCACACTACCTGGCCCGGAGAAGTTATCTCGCAGCAGAATTCCACACCCTCCCACTACACGTGTGTAGCCAAAAGAGGCGCTGGGCAGTGGGTGTTCTCAGCCCAAGAGCAGTCTTTGTTCTGGGCCGCACCTGCTCCGTGGTTCAAAGGGTCTCTGAGTCTGCTCCTTTGGAGGCATTTCAGAGCTGACGCTATCCCTGGGCTGCCGAAGCAAAGAGGCATAGCGGCCTTTCACACTGAAGCCATGGGCTTGTTTCCCATTCAGCGAGTGTATGTGGTCCCTCCCAGGCTGGAGGCGCGTCAGGTGACACCATTTGCGCTGTGCCCCTGGAAAATGCAAGTGGCTGTACCCGATGTGGGCTGCCTGGTGAAACAACTTGCAGTCACCAGCACCCTGAGTACCTTTCCTGAAGTGTGAGTCCTAGCTAGGTAAACTCGGCCTTCGGAGGCTAGAGGGGAGCAAACATGTTCAACTGGTGGGGAAAGTCTTTGACCGATGACCAATATGCTTGTGCTTGGGCGAGGGTTAGGCAGGAACTTTCCAACACAGGGTTTTTACCTCACCGTAAGCCGTCCCTTTGGGCTGAAGCAGGCGGCGGGTCTGTCTGTATCACAGTCTGGGAAGGAGGGCCTCAGGTGAGTCTGAGTCTGCCCACTGACTGCCCTCCATCATAGCCAGCTGAGGAAATATGGCAAGGCTGATGGAACCCACTGACAGCGAAATGTTTCTCTTCAGAAGAGGAGGTTTTGCAACCAAACGTCAGCAGCTCCTCAGAGTGCTGTTCTGGTGTAGACGAGGGCAAGCTCCCACGGTCCGAAGATTATGAACGGCTCTTTTCCAGTTGCTTCATCCGAGAGAGAGCCAGAAGGGCTGATCTCAACAAATAGGGCGGCACACCGTGAGTGCTTCGGGCAGGGCAGTCCTGAGCCAGTGTGCCACCTAAGGAATGAAAGCCAAGTTTCCTAGCCACAGGAAAGCAGACCGAGGCCTGCTGTTTTCTCTAGGCGATTGACGTGAGCCTGAGGGTGAGGCCTATACTACGTTGTGGAAAAGCTCGGGGTCACGGCTGTCTTCCTCCCTCTCTCGGTCCCATGCCCTGGGCTCAGCCATGGGGGAATGCGGAGTGGGAGAGACTGCCTCTCTGCCGGACTCAGAAGGCCTCCTCCCTTTAGGGCAATTCCGTTTGTGTCTTACTTCGTGGAGGAGGAATGAGGGCGCCCAGAGATCTTCTGACATGAAATGGCTAACGACAGAGGACCTGGAGGAGCTGGTTTGTCAGTGGAAGGAGCCAAGAAGCCTGCATTCCTAAGGTCTCTCTGAGGACTGCCAGACACTCTGCCGTCATAGGCCTAAGAATTGGAAATTGTGACGGCAAGGCAACACCTGGAATCCTAGGAGGCAGTGGAAGTGCGGCTCTCAAACTGGATGGAAGAAGCTTCCAAGCATAGTGTTCTTTCATGTCCCAAAGAGAACCCAAGTGTCTGAGGCTGCTAGCCTTGTGGCTGGAGAGAACTGGCATCCCCGTGGGCCTGTCGGCTCATTTCCTCTTTCTGACCCGCGAAGGAAAGTCTTCCAAAAAGCCTTTGGGACCCGCTTAGAGAGAACAGCTGCGAAGCTGATGCACAGAACATCGACATAGAGACTAGCCCTGGGTCCCAAGCAGCCACCTATCTCTGGAGGGTACGTACCCCACCCGGGGATTCAAGCAGGGAGTTTGCCTTGTACAGCTTAGGCAGGAAACCGGGAGGAGATGGAGGGCCACTCTACCTGCGCTCACACTACCTGGCCCGGAGAAGTTATCTCGCAGCAGAATTCCACACCCTCCCACTACACGTGTGTAGCCAAAAGAGGCGCCGGGCAGTGGGTGTTCTCAGCCCAAGAGCAGTCCTTGTTCTGGGCCGCACCTGCTCCGTGGTTCAAAGGGTCTCTGAGTCTGCTCCTTTGGAGGCATTTCAGAGCTGACGCTATCCCTGGGCTACCGAAGCAAAGAGGCATAGCGGCCTTTCACACTGAAGCCATGGGCTTGTTTCCCATTCAGCGAGTGTATGTGGTCCCTCCCAGGCTGGAGGCGCGTCAGGTGACACCATTTGCGCTGTGCCCCTGGAAAATGCAAGTGGCTGTACCCGATTTGGGCTGCCTGGTGAAACAACTTGCAGTCACCAGCACCCTGAGTACCCTTCCTGAAGTGTGAGTCCTAGCTAGGTAAACTCGGCCTTCGGAGGCTAGAGGGGAGCAAACATGTTCAACTGGTGGGGAAAGTCTTTGACCGATGACCAATATGCTTGTGCTTGGGCGAGGGTTAGGCAGGAACTTTCCAACACAGGGTTTTTACCTCACCGTAAGCCGTCCCTTTGGGCTGAAGCAGGCGGCGGGTCTGTCTGTATCACAGTCTGGGAAGGAGGGCCTCAGGTGAGTCTGAGTCTGCCCACTGACTGCCCTCCATCATAGCCAGCTGAGGAAATATGGCAAGGCTGATGGAACCCACTGACAGCGAAATGTTTCTCTTCAGAAGAGGAGGTTTTGCAACCAAACGTCAGCAGCTCCTCAGAGTGCTGTTCTGGTGTAGACGAGGGCAAGCTCCCACGGTCCGAAGATTATGAATGGCTCTTTTCCAGTTGCTTCATCCGAGAGAGAGCCAGAAGGGCTGATCTCAACAAATAGGGCGGCACACCGTGAGTGCTTCGGGCAGGGCAGTCCTGAGCCAGTGTGCCACCTAAGGAATGAAAGCCAAGTTTCCTAGCCACAGGAAAGCAGACCGAGGCCTGCTGTTTTCTCTAGGCGATTGACGTGAGCCTGAGGGTGAGGCCTATACTACGTTGTGGAAAAGCTCGGGGTCACGGCTGTCTTCCTCCCTCTCTCGGTCCCATGCCCTGGGCTCAGCCATGGGGGAATGCGGAGTGGGAGAGACTGCCTCTCTGCCGGACTCAGAAGGCCTCCTCCCTTTAGGGCAATTCCGTTTGTGTCTTACTTCGTGGAGGAGGAATGAGGGCGCCCAGAGATCTTCTGACATGAAATGGCTAACGACAGAGGACCTGGAGGAGCTGGTTTGTCAGTGGAAGGAGCCAAGAAGCCTGCATTCCTAAGGTCTCTCTGAGGACTGCCAGACACTCTGCCGTCATAGGCCTAAGAATTGGAAATTGTGACAGCAAGGCAACACCTGGAATCCTAGGAGGCAGTGGAAGTGCGGCTCTCAAACTGGATGGAAGAAGCTTCCAAGCATAGTGTTCTTTCATGTCCCAAAGAGAACCCAAGTGTCTGAGGCTGCTAGCCTTGTGGCTGGAGAGAACTGGCATCCCCGTGGGCCTGTCGGCTCATTTCCTCTTTCTGACCCGCGAAGGAAAGTCTTCCAAAAAGCCTTTGAGACCCGCTTGGAGAGAACAGCTGCGAAGCTGATGCACAGAACATCGACATAGAGACTAGCCCTGGGTCCCAAGCAGCCACCTATCTCTGGAGGGTACGTACCCCACCCGGGGATTCAAGCAGGGAGTTTGCCTTGTACAGCTTAGGCAGGAAACCGGGAGGAGATGGAGGGCCACTCTACTTGCGCTCACACTACCTGGCCCGGAGAAGTTATCTCGCAGCAGAATTCCACACCCTCCCACTACACGTGTGTAGCCAAAAGAGGCGCTGGGCAGTGGGTGTTCTCAGCCCAAGAGCAGTCCTTGTTCTGGGCCGCACCTGCTCCGTGGTTCAAAGGGTCTCTGAGTCTGCTCCTTTGGAGGCATTTCAGAGCTGACGCTATCCCTGGGCTGCCGAAACAAAGAGGCATAGCGGCCTTTCACACTGAAGCCATGGGCTTGTTTCCCATTCAGCGAGTGTATGTGGCCCCTCCCAGGCTGGAGGCGCGTCAGGTGACACCATTTGCGCTGTGCCCCTGGAAAATGCAAGTGGCTGTACCCGATTTGGGCTGCCTGGTGAAACAACTTGCAGTCACCAGCACCCTGAGTACCCTTCCTGAAGTGTGAGTCCTAGCTAGGTAAACTCGGCCTTCGGAGGCTAGAGGGGAGCAAACATGTTCAACTGGTGGGGAAAGTCTTTGACCGATGACCAATATGCTTGTGCTTGGGCGAGGGTTAGGCAGGAACTTTCCAACACAGGGTTTTTACCTCACCGTAAGCCGTCCCTTTGGGCTGAAGCAGGCGGCGGGTCTGTCTGTATCACAGTCTGGGAAGGAGGGCCTCAGGTGAGTCTGCCCACTGACTGCCCTCCATCATAGCCAGCTGAGGAAATATGGCAAGGCTGATGGAACCCACTGACAGCGAAATGTTTCTCTTCAGAAGAGGAGATTTTGCAGCCAAACGTCAGCAGCTCCTCAGAGTGCTGTTCTGGTGTAGACGAGGGCAAGCTCCCACGGTCCGAAGATTATGAACGGCTCTTTTCCAGTTGCTTCATCCGAGAGAGAGCCAGAAGGGCTGATCTCAACAAATAGGGCGGCACACCGTGAGTGCTTCGGGCAGGGCAGGGCAGTCCTGAGCCAGTGTGCCACCTAAGGAATGAAAGCCAAGTTTCCTAGCCACAGGAAAGCAGACCGAGGCCTGCTGTTTTCTCTAGGCGATTGACGTGAGCCTGAGGTGAGGCCTATACTACGTTGTGGAAAAGCTCGGGGTCACGGCTGTCTTCCTCCCTCTCTCGGTCCCATGCCCTGGGCTCAGCCATGGGGGAATGCGGAGTGGGAGAGACTGCCTCTCTGCCGGACTCAGAAGGCTTCCTCCCTTTAGGGCAATTCCGTTTGTGTCTTACTTCGTGGAGGAGGAATGAGGGCGCCCAGAGATCTTCTGACATGAAATGGCTAACGACAGAGGACCTGGAGGAGCTGGTTTGTCAGTGGAAGGAGCCAAGAAGCCTGCATTCCTAAGGTCTCTCTGAGGACTGCCAGACACTCTGCCGTCATAGGCCTAAGAATTGGAAATTGTGACGGCCAGGCAACACCTGGAATCCTAGGAGGCAGTGGAAGTGCGGCTCTCAAACTGGATGGAAGAAGCTTCCAAGCATAGGGTTCTTTCATGTCCCAAAGAGAACCCAAGTGTCTGAGGCTGCTAGCCTTGTGGCTGGAGAGAACTGGCATCCCCGTGGGCATGTCGGCTCATTTCCTCTTTCTGACCCGCGAAGGAAAGTCTTCCAAAAAGCCTTTGGGACCCGCTTAGAGAGAACAGCTGCGAAGCTGATGCACAGAACATCGACATAGAGACTAGCCCTGGGTCCCAAGCAGCCACCTATCTCTGGAGGGTACGTACTCCACCCGGGGATTCAAGCAGGGAGTTTGCCTTGTACAGCTTAGGCAGGAAACCGGGAGGAGATGGAGGGCCACTCTACCTGCGCTCACACTACCTGGCCCGGAGAAGTTATCTCGCAGCAGAATTCCACACCCTCCCACTACACGTGTGTAGCCAAAAGAGGCGCCGGGCAGTGGGTGTTCTCAGCCCAAGAGCAGTCCTTGTTCTGGGCCGCACCTGCTCCGTGGTTCAAAGGGTCTCTGAGTCTGCTCCTTTGGAGGCATTTCAGAGCTGACGCTATCCCTGGGCTGCCGAAGCAAAGAGGCATAGCGGCCTTTCACACTGAAGCCATGGGCTTGTTTCCCATTCAGCGAGTGTATGTGGCCCCTCCCAGGCTGGAGGCGCGTCAGGTGACACCATTTGCGCTGTGCCCCTGGAAAATGCAAGTGGCTGTACCCGATTTGGGCTGCCTGGTGAAACAACTTGCAGTCACCAGCACCCTGAGTACCCTTCCTGAAGTGTGAGTCCTAGCTAGGTAAACTCGGCCTTCGGAGGCTAGAGGGGAGCAAACATGTTCAACTGGTGGGGAAAGTCTTTGACCGATGACCAATATGCTTGTGCTTGGGCGAGGGTTAGGCAGGAACTTTCCAACACAGGGTTTTTACCTCACCGTAAGCCGTCCCTTTGGGCTGAAGCAGGCGGCGGGTCTGTCTGTATCACAGTCTGGGAAGGAGGGCCTCAGGTGAGTCTGAGTCTGCCCACTGACTGCCCTCCATCATAGCCAGCTGAGGAAATATGGCAAGGCTGATGGAACGCACTGACAGCGAAATGTTTCTCTTCAGAAGAGGAGGTTTTGCAACCAAACGTCAGCAGCTCCTCAGAGTGCTGTTCTGGTGTAGACGAGGGCAAGCTCCCACGGTCCGAAGATTATGAACGGCTCTTTTCCAGTTGCTTCATCCGAGAGAGAGCCAGAAGGGCTGATCTCAACAAATAGGGCGGCACACCATGAGTGCTTCGGGCAGGGCAGTCCTGAGCCAGTGTGCCACCTAAGGAATGAAAGCCAAGTTTCCTAGCCACAGGAAAGCAGACCGAGGCCTGCTGTTTTCTCTAGGCGATTGACGTGAGCTTGAGGGTGAGGCCTATACTACGTTGTGGAAAAGCTCGGGGTCATGGCTGTCTTCCTCCCTCTCTCGGTCCCATGCCCTGGGCTCAGCCATGGGGGAATGCGGAGTGGGAGAGACTGCCTCTCTGCCGGACTCAGAAGGCTTCCTCCCTTTAGGGCAATTCCGTTTGTGTCTTACTTCGTGGAGGAGGAATGAGGGCGCCCAGAGATCTTCTGACATGAAATGGCTAACGACAGAGGACCTGGAGGAGCTGGTTTGTCAGTGGAAGGAGCCAAGAAGCCTGCATTCCTAAGGTCTCTCTGAGAACTGCCAGACGCTCTGCCGTCATAGGCCTACGAAGTGGAAATTGTGACGGCAAGGCAACACCTGGAATCCTAGGAGGCAGTGGAAGTGCGGCTCTCAAACTGGATGGAAGAAGCTTCCAAGCATAGTGTTCTTTCATGTCCCAAAGAGAACCCAAGTGTCTGAGGCTGCTAGCCTTGTGGCTGGAGAGAACTGGCATCCCCGTGGGCCTGTCGGCTCATTTCCTCTTTCTGACCCGCGAAGGAAAGTCTTCCAAAAAGCCTTTGGGACCCGCTTAGAGAGAACAGCTGCGAAGCTGATGCACAGATCATCGACATAGAGACTAGCCCTGGGTCCCAAGCAGCCACCTATCTCTGGAGGGTACGTACCCCACCCGGGGATTCAAGCAGGGAGTTTGCCTTGTACAGCTTAGGCAGGAAACCGGGAGGAGATGGAGGGCCACTCTACCTGCGCTCACACTACCTGGCCCGGAGAAGTTATCTCGCAGCAGAATTCCACACCCTCCCACTACACGTGTGTAGCCAAAAGAGGCGCTGGGCAGTGGGTGTTCTCAGCCCAAGAGCAGTCCTTGTTCTGGGCCGCACCTGCTCCGTGGTTCAAAGGGTCTCTGAGTCTGCTCCTTTGGAGGCATTTCAGAGCTGACGCTATCCCTGGGCTGCCGAAGCAAAGAGGCATAGCGGCCTTTCACACTGAAGCCATGGGCTTGTTTCCCATTCAGCGAGTGTATGTGGTCCCTCCCAGGCTGGAGGCGCGTCAGGTGACACCATTTGCGCTGCCCCTGGAAAATGCAAGTGGCTGTACCCGATGTGGGCTGCCTGGTGAAACAACTTGCAGTCACCAGCACCCTGAGTACCTTTCCTGAAGTGTGAGTCCTAGCTAGGTAAACTCGGCCTTCGGAGGCTAGAGGGGAGCAAACATGTTCAACTGGTGGGGAAAGTCTTTGACCGATGACCAATATGCTTGTGCTTGGGCGAGGGTTAGGCAGGAACTTTCCAACACAGGGTTTTTACCTCACCGTAAGCCGTCCCTTTGGGCTGAAGCAGGCGGCGGGTCTGTCTGTATCACAGTCTGGGAAGGAGGGCCTCAGGTGAGTCTGCCCACTGACTGCCCTCCATCATAGCCAGCTGAGAAAATATGGCAAGGCTGATGGAACCCACTTACAGCGGAATATTTCTCTTCAGAAGAGGAGATTTTGCAGCCAAACGTCAGCAGCTCCTCAGAGTGCTGTTCTGGTGTAGACGAGGGCAAGCTCCCACGGTCCGAAGATTATGAACGGCTCTTTTCCAGTTGCTTCATCCGAGAGAGAGCCAGAAGGGCTGATCTCAACAAATAGGGCGGCACACCGTGAGTGCTTCGGGCAGGGCAGGGCAGTCCTGAGCCAGTGTGCCACCTAAGGAATGAAAGCCAAGTTTCCTAGCCACAGGAAAGCAGACCGAGGCCTGCTGTTTTCTCTAGGCGATTGACGTGAGCCTGAGGGTGAGGCCTATACTACGTTGTGGAAAAGCTCGGGGTCACGGCTGTCTTCCTCCCTCTCTCGGTCCCATGCCCTGGGCTCAGCCATGGGGGAATGCGGAGTGGGAGAGACTGCCTCTCTGCCGGACTCAGAAGGCCTCCTCCCTTTAGGGCAATTCCGTTTGTGTCTTACTTCGTGGAGGAGGAATGAGGGCGCCCAGAGATCTTCTGACATGAAATGGCTAACGACAGAGGACCTGGAGGAGCTGGTTTGTCAGTGGAAGGAGCCAAGAAGCCTGCATTCCTAAGGTCTCTCTGAGAACTGCCAGACACTCTGCCGTCATAGGCCTAAGAATTGGAAATTGTGACGGCAAGGCAACACCTGGAATCCTAGGAGGCAGTGGAAGTGCGGCTCTCAAACTGGATGGAAGAAGCTTCCAAGCATAGGGTTCTTTCATGTCCCAAAGAGAACCCAAGTGTCTGAGGCTGCTAGCCTTGTGGCTGGAGAGAACTGGCATCCCCGTGGGCCTGTCGGCTCATTTCCTCTTTCTGACCCGCGAAGGAAAGTCTTCCAAAAAGCCTTTGGGACCCGCTTAGAGAGAACAGCTGCGAAGCTGATGCACAGAACATCGACATAGAGACTAGCCCTGGGTCCCAAGCAGCCACCTATCTCTGGAGGGTACGTACCCCACCCGGGGATTCAAGCAGGGAGTTTGCCTTGTACAGCTTAGGCAGGAAACCGGGAGGAGATGGAGGGCCACTCTACCTGCGCTCACACTACCTGGCCCGGAGAAGTTATCTCGCAGCAGAATTCCACACCCTCCCACTACACGTGTGTAGCCAAAAGAGGCGCTGGGCAGTGGGTGTTCTCAGCCCAAGAGCAGTCCTTGTTCTGGGCCGCACCTGCTCCGTGGTTCAAAGGGTCTCTGAGTCTGCTCCTTTGGAGGCATTTCAGAGCTGACGCTATCCCTGGGCTGCCGAAGCAAAGAGGCATAGCGGCCTTTCACACTGAAGGCATGGGCTTGTTTCCCATTCAGCGAGTGTATGTGGCCCCTCCCAGGCTGGAGGCGCGTCAGGTGACACCATTTGCGCTGCCCCTGGAAAATGCAAGTGGCTGTACCCGATGTGGGCTGCCTGGTGAAACAACTTGCAGTCACCAGCACCCTGAGTACCCTTCCTGCAGTGTGAGTCCTAGCTAGGTAAACTCGGCCTTCGGAGGCTAGAGGGGAGCAAACATGTTCAACTTGTGGGGAAAGTCTTTGGCCGATGACCAATATGCTTGTGCTTGGGCGAGGGTTAGGCAGGAACTTTCCAACACAGGGTTTTTGCCTCACCGTAAGCCGTCCCTTTGGGCTGAAGCAGGCGGCGGGTCTGTCTGTATCACAGTCTGGGAAGGAGGGCCTCAGGTGAGTCTGCCCACTGACTGCCCTCCATCATAGCCAGCTGAGAAAATATGGCAAGGCTGATGGAACCCACTGACAGCGAAATGTTTCTCTTCAGAAGAGGAGATTTTGCTACCAAACGTCAGCAGCTCCTCAGAGTGCTGTTCTGGTGTAGACTGGGGCGAGCTCCCACGGTCCGAAGATTACGAACGGCTCTTTTCCAGTTGCTTCATCCGAGAGAGAGCCAGAAGGGCTGATCTCAACAAATAGGGCTGCACCCCGTGAGTGCTTCGGGCAGGGCAGTCCTGAGCCAGTGTGCCACCTAAGGAATGAAAGCCAAGTTTCCTAGCCACAGGAAAGCAGACCGAGGCCTGCTGTTTTCTCTAGGCGATTGACGTGAGCTTGAGGGTGAGGCCTATACTACATTGTGGAAAAGCTCGGGGTCACGGCTGTCTTTCTCCCTCTCTCGGTCCCATGCCCTGGGCTCAGCCATGGGGGAATGCTGAGGGGGAGAGACTGCCTCTCTGCCGGACTCAGAGGGCTTCCTCCCTTTCGGGCAATTCCGTTTGTGTCTTACTTCGTGGAGGAGGAATGAGGGCGCCCAGAGATATTCTGACATGAAATGCCTATCGACAGAGGATCTGGAGGAGCTGGTTTGTCAGTGGAAGGAGTCAAAAAGCCTGCATTCCTAAGGTCTCTCTGAGAACTGCCAGACACTCTGCCGTCATAGGCCTAAGAATTGGAAATTGTGACGGCAAGGCAACACCTGGAATCCTAGGAGGCAGTGGAAGTGCGGCTCTCAAACTGGATGGAAGAAGCTTCCAAGCATAGGGTTCTTTCATGTCCCAAAGAGAACCCGCGTGTCTGAGGCTGCTAGCCTTGTGGCTGGAGAGAACTGGCATCCCCGTGGGCCTGTCGGCTCATTTCCTCTTTCTGACCCTCGAAGGAAAGTCTTCCAAAAAGCCTTTGGGACCCGCTTAGAGAGAACAGCTGCGAAGCTGATGCACAGAACATCGACATAGAGACTAGCCCTGGGTCCCAAGCATCCACCTTTCTCTGGAGGGTACGTACCCCACCCGGGGATTCAAGCAGGGAGTTTGCCTTGTACAACTTAGGCAGGAAACTGGGAGGAGATGGAGGGCCACTCTACCTGCGCTCACACCACGTGGCCCGGAGAAGTTATCACGCAGCAGAATTCAACACCCTCCCACTACACGTGTGTAGCCAAAAGAGGCGCTGGGCAGTGGGTGTTCTCAGCCCAAGAGCAGTCCTTGTTCTGGGCCCCACCTGCTGTGTGGTTCAAAGGGTCTCTGAGTCTGCTCCTTTGGAGGCATTTCAGAGCTGACGCTATCCCTGGGCTGCCGAAGCAAAGAGGCATAGCGGCCTTTCACACTGAAGGCATGGGCTTGTTTCCCATTCAGCGAGTGTATGTGGGCCCTCCCAGGCTGGAGGCGCGTTAGCTGACACCCTTTGCGCTGTGCCCCTGGAAAATGCAAGTGGCTGTACCCGATGTGGGCTGCCTGGTGAAACAACTTGCAGTCACCAGCACCCTGAGTACCCTTCCTGCAGTGTGAGTCCTAGCTAGGTAAACTCGGCCTTCGGAGGCTAGAGGGGAGCAAACATGTTCAACTTGTGGGGAAAGTCTTTGACCGATGACCAATATGCTTGTGCTTGGGCGAGGGTTAGGCAGGAACTTTCCAACACAGGGTTTTTGCCTCACCGTAAGCCGTCCCTTTGGGCTGAAGCAGGCGGCGGGTCTGTCTGTATCACAGTCTGGGAAGGAGGGCCTCAGGTGAGTCTGCCCACTGACTGCCCTCCATCATAGCCAGCTGAGAAAATATGGCAAGGCTGATGGAACCCACTGACAGCGAAATGTTTCTCTTCAGAAGAGGAGAGTTTGCTACCAAACGTCAGCAGCTCCTCAGAGTGCTGTTCTGGTGTAGACTGGGGCGAGCTCCCACGGTCCGAAGATTACGAACGGCTCTTTTCCAGTTGCTTCATCCGAGAGAGAGCCAGAAGGGCTGATCTCAACAAATAGGGCTGCACCCCGTGAGTGCTTCGGGCAGGGCAGTCCTGAGCCAGTGTGCCACCTAAGGAATGAAAGCCAAGTTTCCTAGCCACAGGAAAGCAGACCGAGGCCTGCTGTTTTCTCTAGGCGATTGACGTGAGCTTGAGGGTGAGGCCTATACTACATTGTGGAAAAGCTCGGGGTCACGGCTGTCTTTCTCCCTCTCTCGGTCCCATGCCCTGGGCTCAGCCATGGGGGAATGCTGAGGGGGAGAGACTGCCTCTCTGCCGGACTCAGAGGGCTTCCTCCCTTTCGGGCAATTCCGTTTGTGTCTTACTTCGTGGAGGAGGAATGAGGGCGCCCAGAGATATTCTGACATGAAATGCCTATCGACAGAGGATCTGGAGGAGCTGGTTTGTCAGTGGAAGGAGTCAAAAAGCCTGCATTCCTAAGGTCTCTCTGAGAACTGCCAGACACTCTGCCGTCATAGGCCTAAGAATTGGAAATTGTGACGGCAAGGCAACACCTGGAATCCTAGGAGGCAGTGGAAGTGCGGCTCTCAAACTGGATGGAAGAAGCTTCCAAGCATAGGGTTCTTTCATGTCCCAAAGAGAACCCAAGTGTCTGAGGCTGCTAGCCTTGTGGCTGGAGAGAACTGGCATCCCCGTGGGCCTGTCGGCTCATTTCCTCTTTCTGTCCCTCGAAGGAAAGTCTTCCAAAAAGCCTTTGGGACCCGCTTAGAGAGAACAGCTGCGAAGCTGATGCACAGAACATCGACATAGAGACTAGCCCTGGGTCCCAAGCATCCACCTTTCTCTGGAGGGTACGTACCCCACCCGGGGATTCAAGCAGGGAGTTTGCCTTGTACAACTTAGGCAGGAAACTGGGAGGAGATGGAGGGCCACTCTACCTGCGCTCACACCACGTGGCCCGGAGAAGTTATCACGCAGCAGAATTCAACACCCTCCCACTACACGTGTGTAGCCAAAAGAGGCGCTGGGCAGTGGGTGTTCTCAGCCCAAGAGCAGTCCTTGTTCTGGGCCCCACCTGCTGTGTGGTTCAAAGGGTCTCTGAGTCTGCTCCTTTGGAGGCATTTCAGAGCTGACGCTATCCCTGGGCTGCCGAAGCAAAGAGGCATAGCGGCCTTTCACACTGAAGGCATGGGCTTGTTTCCCATTCAGAGAGTGTATGTGGGCCCTCCCAGGCTGGAGGCGCGTTAGCTGACACCCTTTGCGCTGTGCCCCTGGAAAATGCAAGTGGCTGTACCCGATGTGGGCTGCCTGGTGAAACAACTTGCAGTCACCAGCACCCTGAGTACCCTTCCTGCAGTGTGAGTCCTAGCTAGGTAAACTCGGCCTTCGGAGGCTAGAGGGGAGCAAACATGTTCAACTTGTGGGGAAAGTCTTTGACCGATGACCAATTTGCTTGTGCTTGGGCGAGGGTTAGGCAGGAACTTTCCAACACAGGGTTTTTGCCTCACCGTAAGCCGTCCCTTTGGGCTGAAGCAGGCGGCGGGTCTGTCTGTATCACAGTCTGGGAAGGAGGGCCTCAGGTGAGTCTGCCCACTGACTGCCCTCCATCATAGCCAGCTGAGAAAATATGGCAAGGCTGATGGAACCCACTGACAGCGAAATGTTTCTCTTCAGAAGAGGAGAGTTTGCTACCAAACGTCAGCAGCTCCTCAGAGTGCTGTTCTGGTGTAGACTGGGGCGAGCTCCCACGGTCCGAAGATTACGAACGGCTCTTTTCCAGTTGCTTCATCCGAGAGAGAGCCAGAAGGGCTGATCTCAACAAATAGGGCTGCACCCCGTGAGTGCTTCGGGCAGGGCAGTCCTGAGCCAGTGTGCCACCTAAGGAATGAAAGCCAAGTTTCCTAGCCACAGGAAAGCAGACCGAGGCCTGCTGTTTTCTCTAGGCGATTGACGTGAGCTTGAGGGTGAGGCCTATACTACATTGTGGAAAAGCTCGGGGTCACGGCTGTCTTTCTCCCTCTCTCGGTCCCATGCCCTGGGCTCAGCCATGGGGGAATGCGGAGTGGGAGAGACTGCCTCTCTGCCGGACTCAGAAGGCTTCCTCCCTTTAGGGCAATTCCGTTTGTGTCTTACTTCGTGGAGGAGGAATGAGGGCGCCCAGAGATCTTCTGACATGAAATGGCTAACGACAGAGGACCTGGAGGAGCTGGTTTGTCAGTGGAAGGAGCCAAGAAGCCTGCATTCCTAAGGTCTCTCTGAGAACTGCCAGACGCTCTGCCGTCATAGGCCTACGAAGTGGAAATTGTGACGGCAAGGCAACACCTGGAATCCTAGGAGGCAGTGGAAGTGCGGCTCTCAAACTGGATGGAAGAAGCTTCCAAGCATAGTGTTCTTTCATGTCCCAAAGAGAACCCAAGTGTCTGAGGCTGCTAGCCTTGTGGCTGGAGAGAACTGGCATCCCCGTGGGCCTGTCGGCTCATTTCCTCTTTCTGACCCGCGAAGGAAAGTCTTCCAAAAAGCCTTTGGGACCCGCTTAGAGAGAACAGCTGCGAAGCTGATGCACAGAACATCGACATAGAGACTAGCCCTGGGTCCCAAGCAGCCACCTATCTCTGGAGGGTACGTACCCCACCCGGGGATTCAAGCAGGGAGTTTGCCTTGTACAGCTTAGGCAGGAAACCGGGAGGAGATGGAGGGCCACTCTACCTGCGCTCACACTACCTGGCCCGGAGAAGTTATCTCGCAGCAGAATTCCACACCCTCCCACTACACGTGTGTAGCCAAAAGAGGCGCTGGGCAGTGGGTGTTCTCAGCCCAAGAGCAGTCCTTGTTCTGGGCCGCACCTGCTCCGTGGTTCAAAGGGTCTCTGAGTCTGCTCCTTTGGAGGCATTTCAGAGCTGACGCTATCCCTGGGCTGCCGAAGCAAAGAGGCATAGCGGCCTTTCACACTGAAGCCATGGGCTTGTTTCCCATTCAGCGAGTGTATGTGGTCCCTCCCAGGCTGGAGGCGCGTCAGGTGACACCATTTGCGCTGTGCCCCTGGAAAATGCAAGTGGCTGTACCCGATGTGGGCTGCCTGGTGAAACAACTTGCAGTCACCAGCACCCTGAGTACCTTTCCTGAAGTGTGAGTCCTAGCTAGGTAAACTCGGCCTTCGGAGGCTAGAGGGGAGCAAACATGTTCAACTGGTGGGGAAAGTCTTTGACCGATGACCAATATGCTTGTGCTTGGGCGAGGGTTAGGCAGGAACTTTCCAACACAGGGTTTTTACCTCACCGTAAGCCGTCCCTTTGGGCTGAAGCAGGCGGCGGGTCTGTCTGTATCACAGTCTGGGAAGGAGGGCCTCAGGTGAGTCTGAGTCTGCCCACTGACTGCCCTCCATCATAGCCAGCTGAGGAAATATGGCAAGGCTGATGGAACCCACTGACAGCGAAATGTTTCTCTTCAGAAGAGGAGGTTTTGCAACCAAAAGTCAGCAGCTCCTCAGAGTGCTGTTCTGGTGTAGACGAGGGCAAGCTCCCACGGTCCGAAGATTATGAACGGCTCTTTTCCAGTTGCTTCATCCGAGAGAGAGCCAGAAGGGCTGATCTCAACAAATAGGGCGGCACACCGTGAGTGCTTCGGGCAGGGCAGTCCTGAGCCAGTGTGCCACCTAAGGAATGAAAGCCAAGTTTCCTAGCCACAGGAAAGCAGACCGAGGCCTGCTGTTTTCTCTAGGCGATTGACGTGAGCCTGAGGTGAGGCCTATACTACGTTGTGGAAAAGCTCGGGGTCACGGCTGTCTTCCTCCCTCTCTCGGTCCCATGCCCTGGGCTCAGCCATGGGGGAATGCGGAGTGGGAGAGACTGCCTCTCTGCCGGACTCAGAAGGCTTCCTCCCTTTAGGGCAATTCCGTTTGTGTCTTACTTCGTGGAGGAGGAATGAGGGCGCCCAGAGATCTTCTGACATGAAATGGCTAACGACAGAGGACCTGGAGGAGCTGGTTTGTCAGTGGAAGGAGCCAAGAAGCCTGCATTCCTAAGGTCTCTCTGAGGACTGCCAGACACTCTGCCGTCATAGGCCTAAGAATTGGAAATTGTGACGGCCAGGCAACACCTGGAATCCTAGGAGGCAGTGGAAGTGCGGCTCTCAAACTGGATGGAAGAAGCTTCCAAGCATAGGGTTCTTTCATGTCCCAAAGAGAACCCGCATGTCTGAGGCTGCTAGCCTTGTGGCTGGAGAGAACTGGCATCCCCGTGGGCCTGTCGGCTCATTTCCTCTTTCTGACCCGCGAAGGAAAGTCTTCCAAAAAGCCTTTGGGACCCGCTTAGAGAGAACAGCTGCGAAGCTGATGCACAGAACATCGACATAGAGACTAGCCCTGGGTCCCAAGCAGCCACCTATCTCTGGAGGGTACGTACCCCACCCGGGGATTCAAGCAGGGAGTTTGCCTTGTACAGCTTAGGCAGGAAACCGGGAGGAGATGGAGGGCCACTCTACCTGCGCTCACACTACCTGACC
Source organism: Balaenoptera ricei (assembly GCF_028023285.1). Classification (NCBI taxonomy): domain Eukaryota; kingdom Metazoa; phylum Chordata; class Mammalia; order Artiodactyla; family Balaenopteridae; genus Balaenoptera; species Balaenoptera ricei. The sequence goes on along the minus strand of NC_082658.1, from coordinate 31,113,677 downwards.
CGGAGAAGTTATCTCGCAGCAGAATTCCACACCCTCCCACTACACGTGTGTAGCCAAAAGAGGCGCCGGGCAGTGGGTGTTCTCAGCCCAAGAGCAGTCCTTGTTCTGGGCCGCACCTGCTCCGTGGTTCAAAGGGTCTCTGAGTCTGCTCCTTTGGAGGCATTTCAGAGCTGACGCTATCCCTGGGCTGCCGAAGCAAAGAGGCATAGCGGCCTTTCACACTGAAGCCATGGGCTTGTTTCCCATTCAGCGAGTGTATGTGGCCCCTCCCAGGCTGGAGGCGCGTCAGGTGACACCATTTGCGCTGTGCCCCTGGAAAATGCAAGTGGCTGTACCCGATTTGGGCTGCCTGGTGAAACAACTTGCAGTCACCAGCACCCTGAGTACCCTTCCTGAAGTGTGAGTCCTAGCTAGGTAAACTCGGCCTTCGGAGGCTAGAGGGGAGCAAACATGTTCAACTGGTGGGGAAAGTCTTTGACCGATGACCAATATGCTTGTGCTTGGGCGAGGGTTAGGCAGGAACTTTCCAACACAGGGTTTTTACCTCACCGTAAGCCGTCCCTTTGGGCTGAAGCAGGCGGCGGGTCTGTCTGTATCACAGTCTGGGAAGGAGGGCCTCAGGTGAGTCTGAGTCTGCCCACTGACTGCCCTCCATCATAGCCAGCTGAGGAAATATGGCAAGGCTGATGGAACCCACTGACAGCGAAATGTTTCTCTTCAGAAGAGGAGGTTTTGCAACCAAACGTCAGCAGCTCCTCAGAGTGCTGTTCTGGTGTAGACGAGGGCAAGCTCCCACGGTCCGAAGATTATGAACGGCTCTTTTCCAGTTGCTTCATCCGAGAGAGAGCCAGAAGGGCTGATCTCAACAAATAGGGCGGCACACCGTGAGTGCTTCGGGCAGGGCAGTCCTGAGCCAGTGTGCCACCTAAGGAATGAAAGCCAAGTTTCCTAGCCACAGGAAAGCAGACCGAGGCCTGCTGTTTTCTCTAGGCGATTGACGTGAGCCTGAGGGTGAGGCCTATACTACGTTGTGGAAAAGCTCGGGGTCACGGCTGTCTTCCTCCCTCTCTCGGTCCCATGCCCTGGGCTCAGCCATGGGGGAATGCGGAGTGGGAGAGACTGCCTCTCTGCCGGACTCAGAAGGCCTCCTCCCTTTAGGGCAATTCCGTTTGTGTCTTACTTCGTGGAGGAGGAATGAGGGCGCCCAGAGATCTTCTGACATGAAATGGCTAACGACAGAGGACCTGGAGGAGCTGGTTTGTCAGTGGAAGGAGCCAAGAAGCCTGCATTCCTAAGGTCTCTCTGAGGACTGCCAGACACTCTGCCGTCATAGGCCTAAGAATTGGAAATTGTGACGGCAAGGCAACACCTGGAATCCTAGGAGGCAGTGGAAGTGCGGCTCTCAAACTGGATGGAAGAAGCTTCCAAGCATAGTGTTCTTTCATGTCCCAAAGAGAACCCAAGTGTCTGAGGCTGCTAGCCTTGTGGCTGGAGAGAACTGGCATCCCCGTGGGCCTGTCGGCTCATTTCCTCTTTCTGACCCGCGAAGGAAAGTCTTCCAAAAAGCCTTTGGGACCCGCTTAGAGAGAACAGCTGCGAAGCTGATGCACAGAACATCGACATAGAGACTAGCCCTGGGTCCCAAGCAGCCACCTATCTCTGGAGGGTACGTACCCCACCCGGGGATTCAAGCAGGGAGTTTGCCTTGTACAGCTTAGGCAGGAAACCGGGAGGAGATGGAGGGCCACTCTACCTGCGCTCACACTACCTGGCCCGGAGAAGTTATCTCGCAGCAGAATTCCACACCCTCCCACTACACGTGTGTAGCCAAAAGAGGCGCCGGGCAGTGGGTGTTCTCAGCCCAAGAGCAGTCCTTGTTCTGGGCCGCACCTGCTCCGTGGTTCAAAGGGTCTCTGAGTCTGCTCCTTTGGAGGCATTTCAGAGCTGACGCTATCCCTGGGCTACCGAAGCAAAGAGGCATAGCGGCCTTTCACACTGAAGCCATGGGCTTGTTTCCCATTCAGCGAGTGTATGTGGTCCCTCCCAGGCTGGAGGCGCGTCAGGTGACACCATTTGCGCTGTGCCCCTGGAAAATGCAAGTGGCTGTACCCGATTTGGGCTGCCTGGTGAAACAACTTGCAGTCACCAGCACCCTGAGTACCCTTCCTGAAGTGTGAGTCCTAGCTAGGTAAACTCGGCCTTCGGAGGCTAGAGGGGAGCAAACATGTTCAACTGGTGGGGAAAGTCTTTGACCGATGACCAATATGCTTGTGCTTGGGCGAGGGTTAGGCAGGAACTTTCCAACACAGGGTTTTTACCTCACCGTAAGCCGTCCCTTTGGGCTGAAGCAGGCGGCGGGTCTGTCTGTATCACAGTCTGGGAAGGAGGGCCTCAGGTGAGTCTGAGTCTGCCCACTGACTGCCCTCCATCATAGCCAGCTGAGGAAATATGGCAAGGCTGATGGAACCCACTGACAGCGAAATGTTTCTCTTCAGAAGAGGAGGTTTTGCAACCAAACGTCAGCAGCTCCTCAGAGTGCTGTTCTGGTGTAGACGAGGGCAAGCTCCCACGGTCCGAAGATTATGAACGGCTCTTTTCCAGTTGCTTCATCCGAGAGAGAGCCAGAAGGGCTGATCTCAACAAATAGGGCGGCACACCGTGAGTGCTTCGGGCAGGGCAGTCCTGAGCCAGTGTGCCACCTAAGGAATGAAAGCCAAGTTTCCTAGCCACAGGAAAGCAGACCGAGGCCTGCTGTTTTCTCTAGGCGATTGACGTGAGCCTGAGGGTGAGGCCTATACTACGTTGTGGAAAAGCTCGGGGTCACGGCTGTCTTCCTCCCTCTCTCGGTCCCATGCCCTGGGCTCAGCCATGGGGGAATGCGGAGTGGGAGAGACTGCCTCTCTGCCGGACTCAGAAGGCCTCCTCCCTTTAGGGCAATTCCGTTTGTGTCTTACTTCGTGGAGGAGGAATGAGGGCGCCCAGAGATCTTCTGACATGAAATGGCTAACGACAGAGGACCTGGAGGAGCTGGTTTGTCAGTGGAAGGAGCCAAGAAGCCTGCATTCCTAAGGTCTCTCTGAGGACTGCCAGACACTCTGCCGTCATAGGCCTAAGAATTGGAAATTGTGACAGCAAGGCAACACCTGGAATCCTAGGAGGCAGTGGAAGTGCGGCTCTCAAACTGGATGGAAGAAGCTTCCAAGCATAGTGTTCTTTCATGTCCCAAAGAGAACCCAAGTGTCTGAGGCTGCTAGCCTTGTGGCTGGAGAGAACTGGCATCCCCGTGGGCCTGTCGGCTCATTTCCTCTTTCTGACCCGCGAAGGAAAGTCTTCCAAAAAGCCTTTGAGACCCGCTTGGAGAGAACAGCTGCGAAGCTGATGCACAGAACATCGACATAGAGACTAGCCCTGGGTCCCAAGCAGCCACCTATCTCTGGAGGGTACGTACCCCACCCGGGGATTCAAGCAGGGAGTTTGCCTTGTACAGCTTAGGCAGGAAACCGGGAGGAGATGGAGGGCCACTCTACCTGCGCTCACACTACCTGGCCCGGAGAAGTTATCTCGCAGCAGAATTCCACACCCTCCCACTACACGTGTGTAGCCAAAAGAGGCGCTGGGCAGTGGGTGTTCTCAGCCCAAGAGCAGTCCTTGTTCTGGGCCGCACCTGCTCCGTGGTTCAAAGGGTCTCTGAGTCTGCTCCTTTGGAGGCATTTCAGAGCTGACGCTATCCCTGGGCTGCCGAAACAAAGAGGCATAGCGGCCTTTCACACTGAAGCCATGGGCTTGTTTCCCATTCAGCGAGTGTATGTGGCCCCTCCCAGGCTGGAGGCGCGTCAGGTGACACCATTTGCGCTGTGCCCCTGGAAAATGCAAGTGGCTGTACCCGATTTGGGCTGCCTGGTGAAACAACTTGCAGTCACCAGCACCCTGAGTACCCTTCCTGAAGTGTGAGTCCTAGCTAGGTAAACTCGGCCTTCGGAGGCTAGAGGGGAGCAAACATGTTCAACTGGTGGGGAAAGTCTTTGACCGATGACCAATATGCTTGTGCTTGGGCGAGGGTTAGGCAGGAACTTTCCAACACAGGGTTTTTACCTCACCGTAAGCCGTCCCTTTGGGCTGAAGCAGGCGGCGGGTCTGTCTGTATCACAGTCTGGGAAGGAGGGCCTCAGGTGAGTCTGCCCACTGACTGCCCTCCATCATAGCCAGCTGAGGAAATATGGCAAGGCTGATGGAACCCACTGACAGCGAAATGTTTCTCTTCAGAAGAGGAGATTTTGCAGCCAAACGTCAGCAGCTCCTCAGAGTGCTGTTCTGGTGTAGACGAGGGCAAGCTCCCACGGTCCGAAGATTATGAACGGCTCTTTTCCAGTTGCTTCATCCGAGAGAGAGCCAGAAGGGCTGATCTCAACAAATAGGGCGGCACACCGTGAGTGCTTCGGGCAGGGCAGGGCAGTCCTGAGCCAGTGTGCCACCTAAGGAATGAAAGCCAAGTTTCCTAGCCACAGGAAAGCAGACCGAGGCCTGCTGTTTTCTCTAGGCGATTGACGTGAGCCTGAGGTGAGGCCTATACTACGTTGTGGAAAAGCTCGGGGTCACGGCTGTCTTCCTCCCTCTCTCGGTCCCATGCCCTGGGCTCAGCCATGGGGGAATGCGGAGTGGGAGAGACTGCCTCTCTGCCGGACTCAGAAGGCTTCCTCCCTTTAGGGCAATTCCGTTTGTGTCTTACTTCGTGGAGGAGGAATGAGGGCGCCCAGAGATCTTCTGACATGAAATGGCTAACGACAGAGGACCTGGAGGAGCTGGTTTGTCAGTGGAAGGAGCCAAGAAGCCTGCATTCCTAAGGTCTCTCTGAGGACTGCCAGACACTCTGCCGTCATAGGCCTAAGAATTGGAAATTGTGACGGCCAGGCAACACCTGGAATCCTAGGAGGCAGTGGAAGTGCGGCTCTCAAACTGGATGGAAGAAGCTTCCAAGCATAGGGTTCTTTCATGTCCCAAAGAGAACCCAAGTGTCTGAGGCTGCTAGCCTGGTGGCTGGAGAGAACTGGCATCCCCGTGGGCATGTCGGCTCATTTCCTCTTTCTGACCCGCGAAGGAAAGTCTTCCAAAAAGCCTTTGGGACCCGCTTAGAGAGAACAGCTGCGAAGCTGATGCACAGAACATCGACATAGAGACTAGCCCTGGGTCCCAAGCAGCCACCTATCTCTGGAGGGTACGTACTCCACCCGGGGATTCAAGCAGGGAGTTTGCCTTGTACAGCTTAGGCAGGAAACCGGGAGGAGATGGAGGGCCACTCTACCTGCGCTCACACTACCTGGCCCGGAGAAGTTATCTCGCAGCAGAATTCCACACCCTCCCACTACACGTGTGTAGCCAAAAGAGGCGCCGGGCAGTGGGTGTTCTCAGCCCAAGAGCAGTCCTTGTTCTGGGCCGCACCTGCTCCGTGGTTCAAAGGGTCTCTGAGTCTGCTCCTTTGGAGGCATTTCAGAGCTGACGCTATCCCTGGGCTGCCGAAGCAAAGAGGCATAGCGGCCTTTCACACTGAAGCCATGGGCTTGTTTCCCATTCAGCGAGTGTATGTGGCCCCTCCCAGGCTGGAGGCGCGTCAGGTGACACCATTTGCGCTGTGCCCCTGGAAAATGCAAGTGGCTGTACCCGATTTGGGCTGCCTGGTGAAACAACTTGCAGTCACCAGCACCCTGAGTACCCTTCCTGAAGTGTGAGTCCTAGCTAGGTAAACTCGGCCTTCGGAGGCTAGAGGGGAGCAAACATGTTCAACTGGTGGGGAAAGTCTTTGACCGATGACCAATATGCTTGTGCTTGGGCGAGGGTTAGGCAGGAACTTTCCAACACAGGGTTTTTACCTCACCGTAAGCCGTCCCTTTGGGCTGAAGCAGGCGGCGGGTCTGTCTGTATCACAGTCTGGGAAGGAGGGCCTCAGGTGAGTCTGAGTCTGCCCACTGACTGCCCTCCATCATAGCCAGCTGAGGAAATATGGCAAGGCTGATGGAACGCACTGACAGCGAAATGTTTCTCTTCAGAAGAGGAGGTTTTGCAACCAAACGTCAGCAGCTCCTCAGAGTGCTGTTCTGGTGTAGACGAGGGCAAGCTCCCACGGTCCGAAGATTATGAACGGCTCTTTTCCAGTTGCTTCATCCGAGAGAGAGCCAGAAGGGCTGATCTCAACAAATAGGGCGGCACACCATGAGTGCTTCGGGCAGGGCAGTCCTGAGCCAGTGTGCCACCTAAGGAATGAAAGCCAAGTTTCCTAGCCACAGGAAAGCAGACCGAGGCCTGCTGTTTTCTCTAGGCGATTGACGTGAGCTTGAGGGTGAGGCCTATACTACGTTGTGGAAAAGCTCGGGGTCATGGCTGTCTTCCTCCCTCTCTCGGTCCCATGCCCTGGGCTCAGCCATGGGGGAATGCGGAGTGGGAGAGACTGCCTCTCTGCCGGACTCAGAAGGCTTCCTCCCTTTAGGGCAATTCCGTTTGTGTCTTACTTCGTGGAGGAGGAATGAGGGCGCCCAGAGATCTTCTGACATGAAATGGCTAACGACAGAGGACCTGGAGGAGCTGGTTTGTCAGTGGAAGGAGCCAAGAAGCCTGCATTCCTAAGGTCTCTCTGAGAACTGCCAGACGCTCTGCCGTCATAGGCCTACGAAGTGGAAATTGTGACGGCAAGGCAACACCTGGAATCCTAGGAGGCAGTGGAAGTGCGGCTCTCAAACTGGATGGAAGAAGCTTCCAAGCATAGTGTTCTTTCATGTCCCAAAGAGAACCCAAGTGTCTGAGGCTGCTAGCCTTGTGGCTGGAGAGAACTGGCATCCCCGTGGGCCTGTCGGCTCATTTCCTCTTTCTGACCCGCGAAGGAAAGTCTTCCAAAAAGCCTTTGGGACCCGCTTAGAGAGAACAGCTGCGAAGCTGATGCACAGATCATCGACATAGAGACTAGCCCTGGGTCCCAAGCAGCCACCTATCTCTGGAGGGTACGTACCCCACCCGGGGATTCAAGCAGGGAGTTTGCCTTGTACAGCTTAGGCAGGAAACCGGGAGGAGATGGAGGGCCACTCTACCTGCGCTCACACTACCTGGCCCGGAGAAGTTATCTCGCAGCAGAATTCCACACGCTCCCACTACACGTGTGTAGCCAAAAGAGGCGCTGGGCAGTGGGTGTTCTCAGCCCAAGAGCAGTCCTTGTTCTGGGCCGCACCTGCTCCGTGGTTCAAAGGGTCTCTGAGTCTGCTCCTTTGGAGGCATTTCAGAGCTGACGCTATCCCTGGGCTGCCGAAGCAAAGAGGCATAGCGGCCTTTCACACTGAAGCCATGGGCTTGTTTCCCATTCAGCGAGTGTATGTGGTCCCTCCCAGGCTGGAGGCGCGTCAGGTGACACCATTTGCGCTGCCCCTGGAAAATGCAAGTGGCTGTACCCGATGTGGGCTGCCTGGTGAAACAACTTGCAGTCACCAGCACCCTGAGTACCTTTCCTGAAGTGTGAGTCCTAGCTAGGTAAACTCGGCCTTCGGAGGCTAGAGGGGAGCAAACATGTTCAACTGGTGGGGAAAGTCTTTGACCGATGACCAGTATGCTTGTGCTTGGGCGAGGGTTAGGCAGGAACTTTCCAACACAGGGTTTTTACCTCACCGTAAGCCGTCCCTTTGGGCTGAAGCAGGCGGCGGGTCTGTCTGTATCACAGTCTGGGAAGGAGGGCCTCAGGTGAGTCTGCCCACTGACTGCCCTCCATCATAGCCAGCTGAGAAAATATGGCAAGGCTGATGGAACCCACTTACAGCGGAATGTTTCTCTTCAGAAGAGGAGATTTTGCAGCCAAACGTCAGCAGCTCCTCAGAGTGCTGTTCTGGTGTAGACGAGGGCAAGCTCCCACGGTCCGAAGATTATGAACGGCTCTTTTCCAGTTGCTTCATCCGAGAGAGAGCCAGAAGGGCTGATCTCAACAAATAGGGCGGCACACCGTGAGTGCTTCGGGCAGGGCAGGGCAGTCCTGAGCCAGTGTGCCACCTAAGGAATGAAAGCCAAGTTTCCTAGCCACAGGAAAGCAGACCGAGGCCTGCTGTTTTCTCTAGGCGATTGACGTGAGCCTGAGGGTGAGGCCTATACTACGTTGTGGAAAAGCTCGGGGTCACGGCTGTCTTCCTCCCTCTCTCGGTCCCATGCCCTGGGCTCAGCCATGGGGGAATGCGGAGTGGGAGAGACTGCCTCTCTGCCGGACTCAGAAGGCCTCCTCCCTTTAGGGCAATTCCGTTTGTGTCTTACTTCGTGGAGGAGGAATGAGGGCGCCCAGAGATCTTCTGACATGAAATGGCTAACGACAGAGGACCTGGAGGAGCTGGTTTGTCAGTGGAAGGAGCCAAGAAGCCTGCATTCCTAAGGTCTCTCTGAGAACTGCCAGACACTCTGCCGTCATAGGCCTAAGAATTGGAAATTGTGACGGCAAGGCAACACCTGGAATCCTAGGAGGCAGTGGAAGTGCGGCTCTCAAACTGGATGGAAGAATCTTCCAAGCATAGGGTTCTTTCATGTCCCAAAGAGAACCCAAGTGTCTGAGGCTGCTAGCCTTGTGGCTGGAGAGAACTGGCATCCCCGTGGGCCTGTCGGCTCATTTCCTCTTTCTGACCCGCGAAGGAAAGTCTTCCAAAAAGCCTTTGGGACCCGCTTAGAGAGAACAGCTGCGAAGCTGATGCACAGAACATCGACATAGAGACTAGCCCTGGGTCCCAAGCAGCCACCTATCTCTGGAGGGTACGTACCCCACCCGGGGATTCAAGCAGGGAGTTTGCCTTGTACAGCTTAGGCAGGAAACCGGGAGGAGATGGAGGGCCACTCTACCTGCGCTCACACTACCTGGCCCGGAGAAGTTATCTCGCAGCAGAATTCCACACCCTCCCACTACACGTGTGTAGCCAAAAGAGGCGCTGGGCAGTGGGTGTTCTCAGCCCAAGAGCAGTCCTTGTTCTGGGCCGCACCTGCTCCGTGGTTCAAAGGGTCTCTGAGTCTGCTCCTTTGGAGGCATTTCAGAGCTGACGCTATCCCTGGGCTGCCGAAGCAAAGAGGCATAGCGGCCTTTCACACTGAAGGCATGGGCTTGTTTCCCATTCAGCGAGTGTATGTGGCCCCTCCCAGGCTGGAGGCGCGTCAGGTGACACCATTTGCGCTGCCCCTGGAAAATGCAAGTGGCTGTACCCGATGTGGGCTGCCTGGTGAAACAACTTGCAGTCACCAGCACCCTGAGTACCTTTCCTGAAGTGTGAGTCCTAGCTAGGTAAACTCGGCCTTCGGAGGCTAGAGGGGAGCAAACATGTTCAACTGGTGGGGAAAGTCTTTGACCGATGACCAATAGGCTTGTGCTTGGGCGAGGGTTAGGCAGGAACTTTCCAACACAGGGTTTTTACCTCACCGTAAGCCGTCCCTTTGGGCTGAAGCAGGCGGCGGGTCTGTCTGTATCACAGTCTGGGAAGGAGGGCCTCAGGTGAGTCTGCCCACTGACTGCCCTCCATCATAGCCAGCTGAGAAAATATGGCAAGGCTGATGGAACCCACTGACAGCGAAATGTTTCTCTTCAGAAGAGGAGATTTTGCTACCAAACGTCAGCAGCTCCTCAGAGTGCTGTTCTGGTGTAGACTGGGGCGAGCTCCCACGGTCCGAAGATTACGAACGGCTCTTTTCCAGTTGCTTCATCCGAGAGAGAGCCAGAAGGGCTGATCTCAACAAATAGGGCTGCACCCCGTGAGTGCTTCGGGCAGGGCAGTCCTGAGCCAGTGTGCCACCTAAGGAATGAAAGCCAAGTTTCCTAGCCACAGGAAAGCAGACCGAGGCCTGCTGTTTTCTCTAGGCGATTGACGTGAGCTTGAGGGTGAGGCCTATACTACATTGTGGAAAAGCTCGGGGTCACGGCTGTCTTTCTCCCTCTCTCGGTCCCATGCCCTGGGCTCAGCCATGGGGGAATGCTGAGGGGGAGAGACTGCCTCTCTGCCGGACTCAGAGGGCTTCCTCCCTTTCGGGCAATTCCGTTTGTGTCTTACTTCGTGGAGGAGGAATGAGGGCGCCCAGAGATATTCTGACATGAAATGCCTATCGACAGAGGATCTGGAGGAGCTGGTTTGTCAGTGGAAGGAGCCAAAAAGCCTGCATTCCTAAGGTCTCTCTGAGAACTGCCAGACACTCTGCCGTCATAGGCCTAAGAATTGGAAATTGTGACGGCAAGGCAACACCTGGAATCCTAGGAGGCAGTGGAAGTGCGGCTCTCAAACTGGATGGAAGAAGCTTCCAAGCATAGTGTTCTTTCATGTCCCAAAGAGAACCCGCGTGTCTGAGGCTGCTAGCGTTGTGGCTGGAGAGAACTGGCATCCCCGTGGGCCTGTCGGCTCATTTCCTCTTTCTGACCCGCGAAGGAAAGTCTTCCAAAAAGCCTTTGGGACCCGCTTAGAGAGAACAGCTGCGAAGCTGATGCACAGAACATCGACATAGAGACTAGCCCTGGGTCCCAAGCATCCACCTTTCTCTGGAGGGTACGTACCCCACCCGGGGATTCAAGCAGGGAGTTTGCCTTGTACAACTTAGGCAGGAAACTGGGAGGAGATGGAGGGCCACTCTACCTGCGCTCACACCACGTGGCCCGGAGAAGTTATCACGCAGCAGAATTCAACACCCTCCCACTACACGTGTGTAGCCAAAAGAGGCGCTGGGCAGTGGGTGTTCTCAGCCCAAGAGCAGTCCTTGTTCTGGGCCGCACCTGCTCTGCGGTTCAAAGGGTCTCTGAGTCTGCTCCTTTGGAGGCATTTCAGAGCTGACGCTATCCCTGGGCTGCCGAAGCAAAGAGGCATAGCGGCCTTTCACACTGAAGGCATGGGCTTGTTTCCCATTCAGAGAGTGTATGTGGGCCCTCCCAGGCTGGAGGCGCGTTAGCTGACACCCTTTGCGCTGTGCCCCTGGAAAATGCAAGTGGCTGTACCCGATGTGGGCTGCCTGGTGAAACAACTTGCAGTCACCAGCACCCTGAGTACCCTTCCTGCAGTGTGAGTCCTAGCTAGGTAAACTCGGCCTTCGGAGGCTAGAGGGGAGCAAACATGTTCAACTTGTGGGGAAAGTCTTTGACCGATGACCGATTTGCTTGTGCTTGGGCGAGGGTTAGGCAGGAACTTTCCAACACAGGGTTTTTGCCTCACCGTAAGCCGTCCCTTTGGGCTGAAGCAGGCGGCGGGTCTGTCTGTATCACAGTCTGGGAAGGAGGGCCTCAGGTGAGTCTGCCCACTGACTGCCCTCCATCATAGCCAGCTGAGAAAATATGGCAAGGCTGATGGAACCCACTGACAGCGAAATGTTTCTCTTCAGAAGAGGAGATTTTGCTACCAAACGTCAGCAGCTCCTCAGAGTGCTGTTCTGGTGTAGACTGGGGCGAGCTCCCACGGTCCGAAGATTACGAACGGCTCTTTTCCAGTTGCTTCATCCGAGAGAGAGCCAGAAGGGCTGATCTCAACAAATAGGGCTGCACCCCGTGAGTGCTTCGGGCAGGGCAGTCCTGAGCCAGTGTGCCACCTAAGGAATGAAAGCCAAGTTTCCTAGCCACAGGAAAGCAGACCGAGGCCTGCTGTTTTCTCTAGGCGATTGACGTGAGCTTGAGGGTGAGGCCTATACTACATTGTGGAAAAGCTCGGGGTCACGGCTGTCTTTCTCCCTCTCTCGGTCCCATGCCCTGGGCTCAGCCATGGGGGAATGCTGAGGGGGAGAGACTGCCTCTCTGCCGGACTCAGAGGGCTTCCTCCCTTTCGGGCAATTCCGTTTGTGTCTTACTTCGTGGAGGAGGAATGAGGGCGCCCAGAGATATTCTGACATGAAATGCCTATCGACAGAGGATCTGGAGGAGCTGGTTTGTCAGTGGAAGGAGCCAAAAAGCCTGCATTCCTAAGGTCTCTCTGAGAACTGCCAGACACTCTGCCGTCATAGGCCTAAGAATTGGAAATTGTGACGGCAAGGCAACACCTGGAATCCTAGGAGGCAGTGGAAGTGCGGCTCTCAAACTGGATGGAAGAAGCTTCCAAGCATAGTGTTCTTTCATGTCCCAAAGAGAACCCGCGTGTCTGAGGCTGCTAGCGTTGTGGCTGGAGAGAACTGGCATCCCCGTGGGCCTGTCGGCTCATTTCCTCTTTCTGACCCTCGAAGGAAAGTCTTCCAAAAAGCCTTTGGGACCCGCTTAGAGAGAACAGCTGCGAAGCTGATGCACAGAACATCGACATAGAGACTAGCCCTGGGTCCCAAGCATCCACCTTTCTCTGGAGGGTACGTACCCCACCTGAGGATTCAAGCAGGGAGTTTGCCTTGTACAACTTAGGCAGGAAACTGGGAGGAGATGGAGGGCCACTCTACCTGCGCTCACACCACGTGGCCCGGAGAAGTTATCACGCAGCAGAATTCAACACCCTCCCACTACACGTGTGTAGCCAAAAGAGGCGCTGGGCAGTGGGTGTTCTCAGCCCAAGAGCAGTCCTTGTTCTGGGCCGCACCTGCTCTGCGGTTCAAAGGGTCTCTGAGTCTGCTCCTTTGGAGGCATTTCAGAGCTGACGCTATCCCTGGGCTGCCGAAGCAAGGAGGCATAGCGGCCTTTCACACTGAAGGCATGGGCTTGTTTCCCATTCAGAGAGTGTATGTGGGCCCTCCCAGGCTGGAGGCGCGTTAGCTGACACCCTTTGCGCTGTGCACCTGGAAAATGCAAGTGGCTGTACCCGATGTGGGCTGCCTGGTGAAACAACTTGCAGTCACCAGCACCCTGAGTACCCTTCCTGCAGTGTGAGTCCTAGCTAGGTAAACTCGGCCTTCGGAAGCTAGAGGGGAGCAAACATGTTCAACTTGTGGGGAAAGTCTTTGGCCGATGACCAATATGCTTGTGCTTGGGCGAGGGTTAGGCAGGAACTTTCCAACACAGGGTTTTTGCCTCACCGTAAGCCGTCCCTTTGGGCTGAAGCAGGCGGCGGGTCTGTCTGTATCACAGTCTGGGAAGGAGGGCCTCAGGTGAGTCTGCCCACTGACTGCCCTCCATCATAGCCAGCTGAGAAAATATGGCAAGGCTGATGGAACCCACTGACAGCGAAATGTTTCTCTTCAGAAGAGGAGATTTTGCTACCAAACGTCAGCAGCTCCTCAGAGTGCTGTTCTGGTGTAGACTGGGGCGAGCTCCCACGGTCCGAAGATTACGAACGGCTCTTTTCCAGTTGCTTCATCCGAGAGAGAGCCAGAAGGGCTGATCTCAACAAATAGGGCTGCACCCCGTGAGTGCTTCGGGCAGGGCAGTCCTGAGCCAGTGTGCCACCTAAGGAATGAAAGCCAAGTTTCCTAGCCACAGGAAAGCAGACCGAGGCCTGCTGTTTTCTCTAGGCGATTGACGTGAGCTTGAGGGTGAGGCCTATACTACATTGTGGAAAAGCTCGGGGTCACGGCTGTCTTTCTCCCTCTCTCGGTCCCATGCCCTGGGCTCAGCCATGGGGGAATGCTGAGGGGGAGAGACTGCCTCTCTGCCGGACTCAGAGGGCTTCCTCCCTTTCGGGCAATTCCGTTTGTGTCTTACTTCGTGGAGGAGGAATGAGGGCGCCCAGAGATATTCTGACATGAAATGCCTATCGACAGAGGATCTGGAGGAGCTGGTTTGTCAGTGGAAGGAGTCAAAAAGCCTGCATTCCTAAGGTCTCTCTGAGAACTGCCAGACACTCTGCCGTCATAGGCCTAAGAATTGGAAATTGTGACGGCAAGGCAACACCTGGAATCCTAGGAGGCAGTGGAAGTGCGGCTCTCAAACTGGATGGAAGAAGCTTCCAAGCATAGGGTTCTTTCATGTCCCAAAGAGAACCCGCGTGTCTGAGGCTGCTAGCCTTGTGGCTGGAGAGAACTGGCATCCCCGTGGGCCTGTCGGCTCATTTCCTCTTTCTGACCCTCGAAGGAAAGTCTTCCAAAAAGCCTTTGGGACCCGCTTAGAGAGAACAGCTGCGAAGCTGATGCACAGAACATCGACATAGAGACTAGCCCTGGGTCCCAAGCATCCACCTTTCTCTGGAGGGTACGTACCCCACCCGGGGATTCAAGCAGGGAGTTTGCCTTGTACAACTTAGGCAGGAAACTGGGAGGAGATGGAGGGCCACTCTACCTGCGCTCACACCACGTGGCCCGGAGAAGTTATCACGCAGCAGAATTCAACACCCTCCCACTACACGTGTGTAGCCAAAAGAGGCGCTGGGCAGTGGGTGTTCTCAGGCCAAGAGCAGTCCTTGTTCTGGGCCCCACCTGCTGTGTGGTTCAAAGGGTCTCTGAGTCTGCTCCTTTGGAGGCATTTCAGAGCTGACTCTATCCCTGGGCTGCCGAAGCAAAGAGGCATAGCGGCCTTTCACACTGAAGGCATGGGCTTGTTTCCCATTCAGAGAGTGTATGTGGGCCCTCCCAGGCTGGAGGCGCGTTAGCTGACACCCTTTGCGCTGTGCCCCTGGAAAATGCAAGTGGCTGTACCCGATGTGGGCTGCCTGGTGAAACAACTTGCAGTCACCAGCACCCTGAGTACCCTTCCTGCAGTGTGAGTCCTAGCTAGGTAAACTCGGCCTTCGGAGGCTAGAGGGGAGCAAACATGTTCAACTTGTGGGGAAAGTCTTTGACCGATGACCAATATGCTTGTGCTTGGGCGAGGGTTAGGCAGGAACTTTCCAACACAGGGTTTTTGCCTCACCGTAAGCCGTCCCTTTGGGCTGAAGCAGGCGGCGGGTCTGTCTGTATCACAGTCTGGGAAGGAGGGCCTCAGGTGAGTCTGCCCACTGACTGCCCTCCATCATAGCCAGCTGAGAAAATATGGCAAGGCTGATGGAACCCACTGACAGCGAAATGTTTCTCTTCAGAAGAGGAGAGTTTGCTACCAAACGTCAGCAGCTCCTCAGAGTGCTGTTCTGGTGTAGACTGGGGCGAGCTCCCACGGTCCGAAGATTACGAACGGCTCTTTTCCAGTTGCTTCATCCGAGAGAGAGCCAGAAGGGCTGATCTCAACAAATAGGGCTGCACCCCGTGAGTGCTTCGGGCAGGGCAGTCCTGAGCCAGTGTGCCACCTAAGGAATGAAAGCCAAGTTTCCTAGCCACAGGAAAGCAGACCGAGGCCTGCTGTTTTCTCTAGGCGATTGACGTGAGCTTGAGGGTGAGGCCTATACTACATTGTGGAAAAGCTCGGGGTCACGGCTGTCTTTCTCCCTCTCTCGGTCCCATGCCCTGGGCTCAGCCATGGGGGAATGCTGAGGGGGAGAGACTGCCTCTCTGCCGGACTCAGAGGGCTTCCTCCCTTTCGGGCAATTCCGTTTGTGTCTTACTTCGTGGAGGAGGAATGAGGGCGCCCAGAGATATTCTGACATGAAATGCCTATCGACAGAGGATCTGGAGGAGCTGGTTTGTCAGTGGAAGGAGCCAAAAAGCCTGCATTCCTAAGGTCTCTCTGAGAACTGCCAGACACTCTGCCGTCATAGGCCTAAGAATTGGAAATTGTGACGGCAAGGCAACACCTGGAATCCTAGGAGGCAGTGGAAGTGCGGCTCTCAAACTGGATGGAAGAAGCTTCCAAGCATAGGGTTCTTTCATGTCCCAAAGAGAACCCGCGTGTCTGAGGCTGCTGGCCTTGTGGCTGGAGAGAACTGGCATCCCCGTGGGCCTGTCGGCTCATTTCCTCTTTCTGACCCTCGAAGGAAAGTCTTCCAAAAAGCCTTTGGGACCCGCTTAGAGAGAACAGCTGCGAAGCTGATGCACAGAACATCGACATAGAGACTAGCCCTGGGTCCCAAGCATCCATCTTTCTCTGGAGGGTACGTACCCCACCCGGGGATTCAAGCAGGGAGTTTGCCTTGTACAACTTAGGCAGGAAACTGGGAGGAGATGGAGGGCCACTCTACCTGCGCTCACACCACGTGGCCCGGAGAAGTTATCACGCAGCAGAATTCAACACCCTCCCACTACACGTGTGTAGCCAAAAGAGGCGCTGGGCAGTGGGTGTTCTCAGCCCAAGAGCAGTCCTTGTTCTGGGCCGCACCTGCTCTGCGGTTCAAAGGGTCTCTGAGTCTGCTCCTTTGGAGGCATTTCAGAGCTGACGCTATCCCTGGGCTGCCGAAGCAAGGAGGCATAGCGGCCTTTCACACTGAAGGCATGGGCTTGTTTCCCATTCAGAGAGTGTATGTGGGCCCTCCCAGGCTGGAGGCGCGTTAGCTGACACCCTTTGCGCTGTGCCCCTGGAAAATGCAAGTGGCTGTACCCGATGTGGGCTGCCTGGTGAAACAACTTGCAGTCACCAGCACCCTGAGTACCCTTCCTGCAGTGTGAGTCCTAGCTAGGTAAACTCGGCCTTCGGAGGCTAGAGGGGAGCAAACATGTTCAACTTGTGGGGAAAGTCTTTGACCGATGACCGATTTGCTTGTGCTTGGGCGAGGGTTAGGCAGGAACTTTCCAACACAGGGTTTTTGCCTCACCGTAAGCCGTCCCTTTGGGCTGAAGCAGGCGGCGGGTCTGTCTGTATCACAGTCTGGGAAGGAGGGCCTCAGGTGAGTCTGCCCACTGACTGCCCTCCATCATAGCCAGCTGAGAAAATATGGCAAGGCTGATGGAACCCACTGACAGCGAAATGTTTCTGTTCAGAAGAGGAGATTTTGCTACCAAACGTCAGCAGCTCCTCAGAGTGCTGTTCTGGTGTAGACTGGGGCGAGCTCCCACGGTCCGAAGATTACGAACGGCTCTTTTCCAGTTGCTTCATCCGAGAGAGAGCCAGAAGGGCTGATCTCAACAAATAGGGCTGCACCCCGTGAGTGCTTCGGGCAGGGCAGTCCTGAGCCAGTGTGCCACCTAAGGAATGAAAGCCAAGTTTCCTAGCCACAGGAAAGCAGACCGAGGCCTGCTGTTTTCTCTAGGCGATTGACGTGAGCTTGAGGGTGAGGCCTATACTACATTGTGGAAAAGCTCGGGGTCACGGCTGTCTTTCTCCCTCTCTCGGTCCCATGCCCTGGGCTCAGCCATGGGGGAATGCTGAGGGGGAGAGACTGCCTCTCTGCCGGACTCAGAGGGCTTCCTCCCTTTCGGGCAATTCCGTTTGTGTCTTACTTCGTGGAGGAGGAATGAGGGCGCCCAGAGATATTCTGACATGAAATGCCTATCGACAGAGGATCTGGAGGAGCTGGTTTGTCAGTGGAAGGAGCCAAAAAGCCTGCATTCCTAAGGTCTCTCTGAGAACTGCCAGACACTCTGCCGTCATAGGCCTAAGAATTGGAAATTGTGACGGCAAGGCAACACCTGGAATCCTAGGAGGCAGTGGAAGTGCGGCTCTCAAACTGGATGGAAGAAGCTTCCAAGCATAGTGTTCTTTCATGTCCCAAAGAGAACCCGCGTGTCTGAGGCTGCTAGCGTTGTGGCTGGAGAGAACTGGCATCCCCGTGGGCCTGTCGGCTCATTTCCTCTTTCTGACCCTCGAAGGAAAGTCTTCCAAAAAGCCTTTGGGACCCGCTTAGAGAGAACAGCTGCGAAGCTGATGCACAGAACATCGACATAGAGACTAGCCCTGGGTCCCAAGCATCCACCTTTCTCTGGAGGGTACGTACCCCACCCGGGGATTCAAGCAGGGAGTTTGCCTTGTACAACTTAGGCAGGAAACTGGGAGGAGATGGAGGGCCACTCTACCTGCGCTCACACCACGTGGCCCGGAGAAGTTATCACGCAGCAGAATTCAACACCCTCCCACTACACGTGTGTAGCCAAAAGAGGCGCTGGGCAGTGGGTGTTCTCAGCCCAAGAGCAGTCCTTGTTCTGGGCCGCACCTGCTCTGCGGTTCAAAGGGTCTCTGAGTCTGCTCCTTTGGAGGCATTTCAGAGCTGACGCTATCCCTGGGCTGCCGAAGCAAGGAGGCATAGCAGCCTTTCACACTGAAGGCATGGGCTTGTTTCCCATTCAGAGAGTGTATGTGGGCCCTCCCAGGCTGGAGGCGCGTTAGCTGACACCCTTTGCGCTGTGCACCTGGAAAATGCAAGTGGCTGTACCCGATGTGGGCTGCCTGGTGAAACAACTTGCAGTCACCAGCACCCTGAGTACCCTTCCTGCAGTGTGAGTCCTAGCTAGGTAAACTCGGCCTTCGGAGGCTAGAGGGGAGCAAACATGTTCAACTTGTGGGGAAAGTCTTTGGCCGATGACCAATATGCTTGTGCTTGGGCGAGGGTTAGGCAGGAACTTTCCAACACAGGGTTTTTGCCTCACCGTAAGCCGTCCCTTTGGGCTGAAGCAGGCGGCGGGTCTGTCTGTATCACAGTCTGGGAAGGAGGGCCTCAGGTGAGTCTGCCCACTGACTGCCCTCCATCATAGCCAGCTGAGAAAATATGGCAAGGCTGATGGAACCCACTGACAGCGAAATGTTTCTCTTCAGAAGAGGAGATTTTGCTACCAAACGTCAGCAGCTCCTCAGAGTGCTGTTCTGGTGTAGACTGGGGCGAGCTCCCACGGTCCGAAGATTACGAACGGCTCTTTTCCAGTTGCTTCATCCGAGAGAGAGCCAGAAGGGCTGATCTCAACAAATAGGGCTGCACCCCGTGAGTGCTTCGGGCAGGGCAGTCCTGAGCCAGTGTGCCACCTAAGGAATGAAAGCCAAGTTTCCTAGCCACAGGAAAGCAGACCGAGGCCTGCTGTTTTCTCTAGGCGATTGACGTGAGCTTGAGGGTGAGGCCTATACTACATTGTGGAAAAGCTCGGGGTCACGGCTGTCTTTCTCCCTCTCTCGGTCCCATGCCCTGGGCTCAGCCATGGGGGAATGCTGAGGGGGAGAGACTGCCTCTCTGCCGGACTCAGAGGGCTTCCTCCCTTTCGGGCAATTCCGTTTGTGTCTTACTTCGTGGAGGAGGAATGAGGGCGCCCAGAGATATTCTGACATGAAATGCCTATCGACAGAGGATCTGGAGGAGCTGGTTTGTCAGTGGAAGGAGCCAAAAAGCCTGCATTCCTAAGGTCTCTCTGAGAACTGCCAGACACTCTGCCGTCATAGGCCTAAGAATTGGAAATTGTGACGGCAAGGCAACACCTGGAATCCTAGGAGGCAGTGGAAGTGCGGCTCTCAAACTGGATGGAAGAAGCTTCCAAGCATAGGGTTCTTTCATGTCCCAAAGAGAACCCGCGTGTCTGAGGCTGCTAGCCTTGTGGCTGGAGAGAACTGGCATCCCCGTGGGCCTGTCGGCTCATTTCCTCTTTCTGACCCTCGAAGGAAAGTCTTCCAAAAAGCCTTTGGGACCCGCTTAGAGAGAACAGCTGCGAAGCTGATGCACAGAACATCGACATAGAGACTAGCCCTGGGTCCCAAGCATCCACCTTTCTCTGGAGGGTACGTACCCCACCCGGGGATTCAAGCAGGGAGTTTGCCTTGTACAACTTAGGCAGGAAACTGGGAGGAGATGGAGGGCCACTCTACCTGCGCTCACACCACGTGGCCCGGAGAAGTTATCACGCAGCAGAATTCAACACCCTCCCACTACACGTGTGTAGCCAAAAGAGGCGCTGGGCAGTGGGTGTTCTCAGCCCAAGAGCAGTCCTTGTTCTGGGCCCCACCTGCTCTGCGGTTCAAAGGGTCTCTGAGTCTGCTCCTTTGGAGGCATTTCAGAGCTGACGCTATCCCTGGGCTGCCGAAGCAAGGAGGCATAGCGGCCTTTCACACTGAAGGCATGGGCTTGTTTCCCATTCAGAGAGTGTATGTGGGCCCTCCCAGGCTGGAGGCGCGTTAGCTGACACCCTTTGCGCTGTGCACCTGGAAAATGCAAGTGGCTGTACCCGATGTGGGCTGCCTGGTGAAACAACTTGCAGTCACCAGCACCCTGAGTACCCTTCCTGCAGTGTGAGTCCTAGCTAGGTAAACTCGGCCTTCGGAGGCTAGAGGGGAGCAAACATGTTCAACTTGTGGGGAAAGTCTTTGGCCGATGACCAATATGCTTGTGCTTGGGCGAGGGTTAGGCAGGAACTTTCCAACACAGGGTTTTTGCCTCACCGTAAGCCGTCCCTTTGGGCTGAAGCAGGCGGCGGGTCTGTCTGTATCACAGTCTGGGAAGGAGGGCCTCAGGTGAGTCTGCCCACTGACTGCCCTCCATCATAGCCAGCTGAGAAAATATGGCAAGGCTGATGGAACCCACTGACAGCGAAATGTTTCTCTTCAGAAGAGGAGATTTTGCTACCAAACGTCAGCAGCTCCTCAGAGTGCTGTTCTGGTGTAGACTGGGGCGAGCTCCCACGGTCCGAAGATTACGAACGGCTCTTTTCCAGTTGCTTCATCCGAGAGAGAGCCAGAAGGGCTGATCTCAACAAATAGGGCTGCACCCCGTGAGTGCTTCGGGCAGGGCAGTCCTGAGCCAGTGTGCCACCTAAGGAATGAAAGCCAAGTTTCCTAGCCACAGGAAAGCAGACCGAGGCCTGCTGTTTTCTCTAGGCGATTGACGTGAGCTTGAGGGTGAGGCCTATACTACATTGTGGAAAAGCTCGGGGTCACGGCTGTCTTTCTCCCTCTCTCGGTCCCATGCCCTGGGCTCAGCCATGGGGGAATGCTGAGGGGGAGAGACTGCCTCTCTGCCGGACTCAGAGGGCTTCCTCCCTTTCGGGCAATTCCGTTTGTGTCTTACTTCGTGGAGGAGGAATGAGGGCGCCCAGAGATATTCTGACATGAAATGCCTATCGACAGAGGATCTGGAGGAGCTGGTTTGTCAGTGGAAGGAGCCAAAAAGCCTGCATTCCTAAGGTCTCTCTGAGGACTGCCAGACACTCTGCCGTCATAGGCCTAAGAATTGGAAATTGTGACGGCAAGGCAACACCTGGAATCCTAGGAGGCAGTGGAAGTGCGGCTCTCAAACTGGATGGAAGAAGCTTCCAAGCATAGGGTTCTTTCATGTCCCAAAGAGAACCCGCGTGTCTGAGGCTGCTAGCCTTGTGGCTGGAGAGAACTGGCATCCCCGTGGGCCTGTCGGCTCATTTCCTCTTTCTGACCCTCGAAGGAAAGTCTTCCAAAAAGCCTTTGGGACCCGCTTAGAGAGAACAGCTGCGAAGCTGATGCACAGAACATCGACATAGAGACTAGCCCTGGGTCCCAAGCATCCACCTTTCTCTGGAGGGTACGTACCCCACCCGGGGATTCAAGCAGGGAGTTTGCCTTGTACAACTTAGGCAGGAAACTGGGAGGAGATGGAGGGCCACTCTACCTGCGCTCACACCACGTGGCCCGGAGAAGTTATCACGCAGCAGAATTCAACACCCTCCGACTACACGTGTGTAGCCAAAAGAGGCGCTGGGCAGTGGGTGTTCTCAGGCCAAGAGCAGTCCTTGTTCTGGGCAGCACCTGCTCTGCGGTTCAAAGGGTCTCTGAGTCTGCTCCTTTGGAGGCATTTCAGAGCTGACGCTATCCCTGGGCTGCCGAAGCAAAGAGGCATAGCGGCCTTTCACACTGAAGGCATGGGCTTGTTTCCCATTCAGAGAGTGTATGTGGGCCCTCCCAGGCTGGAGGCGCGTTAGCTGACACCCTTTGCGCTGTGCCCCTGGAAAATCCAAGTGGCTGTACCTGATGTGGGCTGCCTGGTGAAACAACTTGCAGTCACCAGCACCCTGAGTACCCTTCCTGCAGTGTGAGTCCTAGCTAGGTAAACTCGGCCTTCGGAGGCTAGAGGGGAGCAAACATGTTCAACTTGTGGGGAAAGTCTTTGGCCGATGACCAATATGCTTGTGCTTGGGCGAGGGTTAGGCAGGAACTTTCCAACACAGGGTTTTTGCCTCACCGTAAGCCGTCCCTTTGGGCTGAAGCAGGCGGCGGGTCTGTCTGTATCACAGTCTGGGAAGGAGGGCCTCAGGTGAGTCTGCCCACTGACTGCCCTCCATCATAGCCAGCTGAGAAAATATGGCAAGGCTGATGGAACCCACTGACAGCGAAATGTTTCTCTTCAGAAGAGGAGATTTTGCTACCAAACGTCAGCAGCTCCTCAGAGTGCTGTTCTGGTGTAGACTGGGGCGAGCTCCCACGGTCCGAAGATTACGAACGGCTCTTTTCCAGTTGCTTCATCCGAGAGAGAGCCAGAAGGGCTGATCTCAACAAATAGGGCTGCACCCCGTGAGTGCTTCGGGCAGGGCAGTCCTGAGCCAGTGTGCCACCTAAGGAATGAAAGCCAAGTTTCCTAGCCACAGGAAAGCAGACCGAGGCCTGCTGTTTTCTCTAGGCGATTGACGTGAGCTTGAGGGTGAGGCCTATACTACATTGTGGAAAAGCTCGGGGTCACGGCTGTCTTTCTCCCTCTCTCGGTCCCATGCCCTGGGCTCAGCCATGGGGGAATGCTGAGGGGGAGAGACTGCCTCTCTGCCGGACTCAGAGGGCTTCCTCCCTTTCGGGCAATTCCGTTTGTGTCTTACTTCGTGGAGGAGGAATGAGGGCGCCCAGAGATATTCTGACATGAAATGCCTATCGACAGAGGATCTGGAGGAGCTGGTTTGTCAGTGGAAGGAGCCAAAAAGCCTGCATTCCTAAGGTCTCTCTGAGAACTGCCAGACACTCTGCCGTCATAGGCCTAAGAATTGGAAATTGTGACGGCAAGGCAACACCTGGAATCCTAGGAGGCAGTGGAAGTGCGGCTCTCAAACTGGATGGAAGAAGCTTCCAAGCATAGTGTTCTTTCATGTCCCAAAGAGAACCCGCGTGTCTGAGGCTGCTAGCGTTGTGGCTGGAGAGAACTGGCATCCCCGTGGGCCTGTCGGCTCATTTCCTCTTTCTGACCCTCGAAGGAAAGTCTTCCAAAAAGCCTTTGGGACCCGCTTAGAGAGAACAGCTGCGAAGCTGATGCACAGAACATCGACATAGAGACTAGCCCTGGGTCCCAAGCATCCACCTTTCTCTGGAGGGTACGTACCCCACCCGGGGATTCAAGCAGGGAGTTTGCCTTGTACAACTTAGGCAGGAAACTGGGAGGAGATGGAGGGCCACTCTACCTGCGCTCACACCACGTGGCCCGGAGAAGTTATCACGCAGCAGAATTCAACACCCTCCCACTACACGTGTGTAGCCAAAAGAGGCGCTGGGCAGTGGGTGTTCTCAGCCCAAGAGCAGTCCTTGTTCTGGGCCGCACCTGCTCTGCGGTTCAAAGGGTCTCTGAGTCTGCTCCTTTGGAGGCATTTCAGAGCTGACGCTATCCCTGGGCTGCCGAAGCAAGGAGGCATAGCGGCCTTTCACACTGAAGGCATGGGCTTGTTTCCCATTCAGAGAGTGTATGTGGGCCCTCCCAGGCTGGAGGCGCGTTAGCTGACACCCTTTGCGCTGTGCCCCTGGAAAATCCAAGTGGCTGTACCCGATGTGGGCTGCCTGGTGAAACAACTTGCAGTCACCAGCACCCTGAGTACCCTTCCTGCAGTGTGAGTCCTAGCTAGGTAAACTCGGCCTTCGGAGGCTAGAGGGGAGCAAACATGTTCAACTTGTGGGGAAAGTCTTTGGCCGATGACCAATATGCTTGTGCTTGGGCGAGGGTTAGGCAGGAACTTTCCAACACAGGGTTTTTGCCTCACCGTAAGCCGTCCCTTTGGGCTGAAGCAGGCGGCGGGTCTGTCTGTATCACAGTCTGGGAAGGAGGGCCTCAGGTGAGTCTGCCCACTGACTGCCCTCCATCATAGCCAGCTGAGAAAATATGGCAAGGCTGATGGAACCCACTGACAGCGAAATGTTTCTGTTCAGAAGAGGAGATTTTGCTACCAAACGTCAGCAGCTCCTCAGAGTGCTGTTCTGGTGTAGACTGGGGCGAGCTCCCACGGTCCGAAGATTACGAACGGCTCTTTTCCAGTTGCTTCATCCGAGAGAGAGCCAGAAGGGCTGATCTCAACAAATAGGGCTGCACCCCGTGAGTGCTTCGGGCAGGGCAGTCCTGAGCCAGTGTGCCACCTAAGGAATGAAAGCCAAGTTTCCTAGCCACAGGAAAGCAGACCGAGGCCTGCTGTTTTCTCTAGGCGATTGACGTGAGCTTGAGGGTGAGGCCTATACTACATTGTGGAAAAGCTCGGGGTCACGGCTGTCTTTCTCCCTCTCTCGGTCCCATGCCCTGGGCTCAGCCATGGGGGAATGCTGAGGGGGAGAGACTGCCTCTCTGCCGGACTCAGAGGGCTTCCTCCCTTTCGGGCAATTCCGTTTGTGTCTTACTTCGTGGAGGAGGAATGAGGGCGCCCAGAGATATTCTGACATGAAATGCCTATCGACAGAGGATCTGGAGGAGCTGGTTTGTCAGTGGAAGGAGCCAAAAAGCCTGCATTCCTAAGGTCTCTCTGAGAACTGCCAGACACTCTGCCGTCATAGGCCTAAGAATTGGAAATTGTGACGGCAAGGCAACACCTGGAATCCTAGGAGGCAGTGGAAGTGCGGCTCTCAAACTGGATGGAAGAAGCTTCCAAGCATAGTGTTCTTTCATGTCCCAAAGAGAACCCGCGTGTCTGAGGCTGCTAGCGTTGTGGCTGGAGAGAAGTGGCATCCCCGTGGGCCTGTCGGCTCATTTCCTCTTTCTGACCCTCGAAGGAAAGTCTTCCAAAAAGCCTTTGGGACCCGCTTAGAGAGAACAGCTGCGAAGCTGATGCACAGAACATCGACATAGAGACTAGCCCTGGGTCCCAAGCATCCACCTTTCTCTGGAGGGTACGTACCCCACCCGGGGATTCAAGCAGGGAGTTTGCCTTGTACAACTTAGGCAGGAAACTGGGAGGAGATGGAGGGCCACTCTACCTGCGCTCACACCACGTGGCCCGGAGAAGTTATCACGCAGCAGAATTCAACACCCTCCCACTACACGTGTGTAGCCAAAAGAGGCGCTGGGCAGTGGGTGTTCTCAGCCCAAGAGCAGTCCTTGTTCTGGGCCGCACCTGCTCTGCGGTTCAAAGGGTCTCTGAGTCTGCTCCTTTGGAGGCATTTCAGAGCTGACGCTATCCCTGGGCTGCCGAAGCAAGGAGGCATAGCGGCCTTTCACACTGAAGGCATGGGCTTGTTTCCCATTCAGAGAGTGTATGTGGGCCCTCCCAGGCTGGAGGCGCGTTAGCTGACACCCTTTGCGCTGTGCCCCTGGAAAATGCAAGTGGCTGTACCCGATGTGGGCTGCCTGGTGAAACAACTTGCAGTCACCAGCACCCTGAGTACCCTTCCTGCAGTGTGAGTCCTAGCTAGGTAAACTCGGCCTTCGGAGGCTAGAGGGGAGCAAACATGTTCAACTTGTGGGGAAAGTCTTTGGCCGATGACCAATATGCTTGTGCTTGGGCGAGGGTTAGGCAGGAACTTTCCAACACAGGGTTTTTGCCTCACCGTAAGCCGTCCCTTTGGGCTGAAGCAGGCGGCGGGTCTGTCTGTATCACAGTCTGGGAAGGAGGGCCTCAGGTGAGTCTGCCCACTGACTGCCCTCCATCATAGCCAGCTGAGAAAATATGGCAAGGCTGATGGAACCCACTGACAGCGAAATGTTTCTCTTCAGAAGAGGAGATTTTGCTACCAAACGTCAGCAGCTCCTCAGAGTGCTGTTCTGGTGTAGACTGGGGCGAGCTCCCACGGTCCGAAGATTACGAACGGCTCTTTTCCAGTTGCTTCATCCGAGAGAGAGCCAGAAGGGCTGATCTCAACAAATAGGGCTGCACCCCGTGAGTGCTTCGGGCAGGGCAGTCCTGAGCCAGTGTGCCACCTAAGGAATGAAAGCCAAGTTTCCTAGCCACAGGAAAGCAGACCGAGGCCTGCTGTTTTCTCTAGGCGATTGACGTGAGCTTGAGGGTGAGGCCTATACTACATTGTGGAAAAGCTCGGGGTCACGGCTGTCTTTCTCCCTCTCTCGGTCCCATGCCCTGGGCTCAGCCATGGGGGAATGCTGAGGGGGAGAGACTGCCTCTCTGCCGGACTCAGAGGGCTTCCTCCCTTTCGGGCAATTCCGTTTGTGTCTTACTTCGTGGAGGAGGAATGAGGGCGCCCAGAGATATTCTGACATGAAATGCCTATCGACAGAGGATCTGGAGGAGCTGGTTTGTCAGTGGAAGGAGCCAAAAAGCCTGCATTCCTAAGGTCTCTCTGAGAACTGCCAGACACTCTGCCGTCATAGGCCTAAGAATTGGAAATTGTGACGGCAAGGCAACACCTGGAATCCTAGGAGGCAGTGGAAGTGCGGCTCTCAAACTGGATGGAAGAAGCTTCCAAGCATAGTGTTCTTTCATGTCCCAAAGAGAACCCGCGTGTCTGAGGCTGCTAGCGTTGTGGCTGGAGAGAAGTGGCATCCCCGTGGGCCTGTCGGCTCATTTCCTCTTTCTGACCCTCGAAGGAAAGTCTTCCAAAAAGCCTTTGGGACCCGCTTAGAGAGAACAGCTGCGAAGCTGATGCACAGAACATCGACATAGAGACTAGCCCTGGGTCCCAAGCATCCACCTTTCTCTGGAGGGTACGTACCCCACCCGGGGATTCAAGCAGGGAGTTTGCCTTGTACAACTTAGGCAGGAAACTGGGAGGAGATGGAGGGCCACTCTACCTGCGCTCACACCACGTGGCCCGGAGAAGTTATCACGCAGCAGAATTCAACACCCTCCCACTACACGTGTGTAGCCAAAAGAGGCGCTGGGCAGTGGGTGTTCTCAGCCCAAGAGCAGTCCTTGTTCTGGGCCGCACCTGCTCTGCGGTTCAAAGGGTCTCTGAGTCTGCTCCTTTGGAGGCATTTCAGAGCTGACGCTATCCCTGGGCTGCCGAAGCAAGGAGGCATAGCGGCCTTTCACACTGAAGGCATGGGCTTGTTTCCCATTCAGAGAGTGTATGTGGGCCCTCCCAGGCTGGAGGCGCGTTAGCTGACACCCTTTGCGCTGTGCCCCTGGAAAATGCAAGTGGCTGTACCCGATGTGGGCTGCCTGGTGAAACAACTTGCAGTCACCAGCACCCTGAGTACCCTTCCTGCAGTGTGAGTCCTAGCTAGGTAAACTCGGCCTTCGGAGGCTAGAGGGGAGCAAACATGTTCAACTTGTGGGGAAAGTCTTTGACCGATGACCGATTTGCTTGTGCTTGGGCGAGGGTTAGGCAGGAACTTTCCAACACAGGGTTTTTGCCTCACCGTAAGCCGTCCCTTTGGGCTGAAGCAGGCGGCGGGTCTGTCTGTATCACAGTCTGGGAAGGAGGGCCTCAGGTGAGTCTGCCCACTGACTGCCCTCCATCATAGCCAGCTGAGAAAATATGGCAAGGCTGATGGAACCCACTGACAGCGAAATGTTTCTGTTCAGAAGAGGAGATTTTGCTACCAAACGTCAGCAGCTCCTCAGAGTGCTGTTCTGGTGTAGACTGGGGCGAGCTCCCACGGTCCGAAGATTACGAACGGCTCTTTTCCAGTTGCTTCATCCGAGAGAGAGCCAGAAGGGCTGATCTCAACAAATAGGGCTGCACCCCGTGAGTGCTTCGGGCAGGGCAGTCCTGAGCCAGTGTGCCACCTAAGGAATGAAAGCCAAGTTTCCTAGCCACAGGAAAGCAGACCGAGGCCTGCTGTTTTCTCTAGGCGATTGACGTGAGCTTGAGGGTGAGGCCTATACTACATTGTGGAAAAGCTCGGGGTCACGGCTGTCTTTCTCCCTCTCTCGGTCCCATGCCCTGGGCTCAGCCATGGGGGAATGCTGAGGGGGAGAGACTGCCTCTCTGCCGGACTCAGAGGGCTTCCTCCCTTTCGGGCAATTCCGTTTGTGTCTTACTTCGTGGAGGAGGAATGAGGGCGCCCAGAGATATTCTGACATGAAATGCCTATCGACAGAGGATCTGGAGGAGCTGGTTTGTCAGTGGAAGGAGCCAAAAAGCCTGCATTCCTAAGGTCTCTCTGAGAACTGCCAGACACTCTGCCGTCATAGGCCTAAGAATTGGAAATTGTGACGGCAAGGCAACACCTGGAATCCTAGGAGGCAGTGGAAGTGCGGCTCTCAAACTGGATGGAAGAAGCTTCCAAGCATAGTGTTCTTTCATGTCCCAAAGAGAACCCGCGTGTCTGAGGCTGCTAGCGTTGTGGCTGGAGAGAACTGGCATCCCCGTGGGCCTGTCGGCTCATTTCCTCTTTCTGACCCTCGAAGGAAAGTCTTCCAAAAAGCCTTTGGGACCCGCTTAGAGAGAACAGCTGCGAAGCTGATGCACAGAACATCGACATAGAGACTAGCCCTGGGTCCCAAGCATCCACCTTTCTCTGGAGGGTACGTACCCCACCCGGGGATTCAAGCAGGGAGTTTGCCTTGTACAACTTAGGCAGGAAACTGGGAGGAGATGGAGGGCCACTCTACCTGCGCTCACACCACGTGGCCCGGAGAAGTTATCACGCAGCAGAATTCAACACCCTCCCACTACACGTGTGTAGCCAAAAGAGGCGCTGGGCAGTGGGTGTTCTCAGCCCAAGAGCAGTCCTTGTTCTGGGCCGCACCTGCTCTGCGGTTCAAAGGGTCTCTGAGTCTGCTCCTTTGGAGGCATTTCAGAGCTGACGCTATCCCTGGGCTGCCGAAGCAAGGAGGCATAGCGGCCTTTCACACTGAAGGCATGGGCTTGTTTCCCATTCAGAGAGTGTATGTGGGCCCTCCCAGGCTGGAGGCGCGTTAGCTGACACCCTTTGCGCTGTGCACCTGGAAAATGCAAGTGGCTGTACCCGATGTGGGCTGCCTGGTGAAACAACTTGCAGTCACCAGCACCCTGAGTACCCTTCCTGCAGTGTGAGTCCTAGCTAGGTAAACTCGGCCTTCGGAG
This sequence comes from Balaenoptera ricei, assembly GCF_028023285.1. Classification (NCBI taxonomy): domain Eukaryota; kingdom Metazoa; phylum Chordata; class Mammalia; order Artiodactyla; family Balaenopteridae; genus Balaenoptera; species Balaenoptera ricei. The sequence continues at coordinate 31,084,933 of NC_082658.1, read as the reverse complement.
GCTAGAGGGGAGCAAACATGTTCAACTTGTGGGGAAAGTCTTTGGCCGATGACCAATATGCTTGTGCTTGGGCGAGGGTTAGGCAGGAACTTTCCAACACAGGGTTTTTGCCTCACCGTAAGCCGTCCCTTTGGGCTGAAGCAGGCGGCGGGTCTGTCTGTATCACAGTCTGGGAAGGAGGGCCTCAGGTGAGTCTGCCCACTGACTGCCCTCCATCATAGCCAGCTGAGAAAATATGGCAAGGCTGATGGAACCCACTGACAGCGAAATGTTTCTCTTCAGAAGAGGAGATTTTGCTACCAAACGTCAGCAGCTCCTCAGAGTGCTGTTCTGGTGTAGACTGGGGCGAGCTCCCACGGTCCGAAGATTACGAACGGCTCTTTTCCAGTTGCTTCATCCGAGAGAGAGCCAGAAGGGCTGATCTCAACAAATAGGGCTGCACCCCGTGAGTGCTTCGGGCAGGGCAGTCCTGAGCCAGTGTGCCACCTAAGGAATGAAAGCCAAGTTTCCTAGCCACAGGAAAGCAGACCGAGGCCTGCTGTTTTCTCTAGGCGATTGACGTGAGCTTGAGGGTGAGGCCTATACTACATTGTGGAAAAGCTCGGGGTCACGGCTGTCTTTCTCCCTCTCTCGGTCCCATGCCCTGGGCTCAGCCATGGGGGAATGCTGAGGGGGAGAGACTGCCTCTCTGCCGGACTCAGAGGGCTTCCTCCCTTTCGGGCAATTCCGTTTGTGTCTTACTTCGTGGAGGAGGAATGAGGGCGCCCAGAGATATTCTGACATGAAATGCCTATCGACAGAGGATCTGGAGGAGCTGGTTTGTCAGTGGAAGGAGCCAAAAAGCCTGCATTCCTAAGGTCTCTCTGAGAACTGCCAGACACTCTGCCGTCATAGGCCTAAGAATTGGAAATTGTGACGGCAAGGCAACACCTGGAATCCTAGGAGGCAGTGGAAGTGCGGCTCTCAAACTGGATGGAAGAAGCTTCCAAGCATAGGGTTCTTTCATGTCCCAAAGAGAACCCGCGTGTCTGAGGCTGCTAGCCTTGTGGCTGGAGAGAACTGGCATCCCCGTGGGCCTGTCGGCTCATTTCCTCTTTCTGACCCTCGAAGGAAAGTCTTCCAAAAAGCCTTTGGGACCCGCTTAGAGAGAACAGCTGCGAAGCTGATGCACAGAACATCGACATAGAGACTAGCCCTGGGTCCCAAGCATCCACCTTTCTCTGGAGGGTACGTACCCCACCCGGGGATTCAAGCAGGGAGTTTGCCTTGTACAACTTAGGCAGGAAACTGGGAGGAGATGGAGGGCCACTCTACCTGCGCTCACACCACGTGGCCCGGAGAAGTTATCACGCAGCAGAATTCAACACCCTCCCACTACACGTGTGTAGCCAAAAGAGGCGCTGGGCAGTGGGTGTTCTCAGCCCAAGAGCAGTCCTTGTTCTGGGCCCCACCTGCTCTGCGGTTCAAAGGGTCTCTGAGTCTGCTCCTTTGGAGGCATTTCAGAGCTGACGCTATCCCTGGGCTGCCGAAGCAAGGAGGCATAGCGGCCTTTCACACTGAAGGCATGGGCTTGTTTCCCATTCAGAGAGTGTATGTGGGCCCTCCCAGGCTGGAGGCGCGTTAGCTGACACCCTTTGCGCTGTGCACCTGGAAAATGCAAGTGGCTGTACCCGATGTGGGCTGCCTGGTGAAACAACTTGCAGTCACCAGCACCCTGAGTACCCTTCCTGCAGTGTGAGTCCTAGCTAGGTAAACTCGGCCTTCGGAGGCTAGAGGGGAGCAAACATGTTCAACTTGTGGGGAAAGTCTTTGGCCGATGACCAATATGCTTGTGCTTGGGCGAGGGTTAGGCAGGAACTTTCCAACACAGGGTTTTTGCCTCACCGTAAGCCGTCCCTTTGGGCTGAAGCAGGCGGCGGGTCTGTCTGTATCACAGTCTGGGAAGGAGGGCCTCAGGTGAGTCTGCCCACTGACTGCCCTCCATCATAGCCAGCTGAGAAAATATGGCAAGGCTGATGGAACCCACTGACAGCGAAATGTTTCTCTTCAGAAGAGGAGATTTTGCTACCAAACGTCAGCAGCTCCTCAGAGTGCTGTTCTGGTGTAGACTGGGGAGAGCTCCCACGGTCCGAAGATTACGAACGGCTCTTTTCCAGTTGCTTCATCCGAGAGAGAGCCAGAAGGGCTGATCTCAACAAATAGGGCTGCACCCCGTGAGTGCTTCGGGCAGGGCAGTCCTGAGCCAGTGTGCCACCTAAGGAATGAAAGCCAAGTTTCCTAGCCACAGGAAAGCAGACCGAGGCCTGCTGTTTTCTCTAGGCGATTGACGTGAGCTTGAGGGTGAGGCCTATACTACATTGTGGAAAAGCTCGGGGTCACGGCTGTCTTTCTCCCTCTCTCGGTCCCATGCCCTGGGCTCAGCCATGGGGGAATGCTGAGGGGGAGAGACTGCCTCTCTGCCGGACTCAGAGGGCTTCCTCCCTTTCGGGCAATTCCGTTTGTGTCTTACTTCGTGGAGGAGGAATGAGGGCGCCCAGAGATATTCTGACATGAAATGCCTATCGACAGAGGATCTGGAGGAGCTGGTTTGTCAGTGGAAGGAGCCAAAAAGCCTGCATTCCTAAGGTCTCTCTGAGGACTGCCAGACACTCTGCCGTCATAGGCCTAAGAATTGGAAATTGTGACGGCAAGGCAACACCTGGAATCCTAGAAGGCAGTGGAAGTGCGGCTCTCAAACTGGATGGAAGAAGCTTCCAAGCATAGGGTTCTTTCATGTCCCAAAGAGAACCCGCGTGTCTGAGGCTGCTAGCCTTGTGGCTGGAGAGAACTGGCATCCCCGTGGGCCTGTCGGCTCATTTCCTCTTTCTGACCCTCGAAGGAAAGTCTTCCAAAAAGCCTTTGGGACCCGCTTAGAGAGAACAGCTGCGAAGCTGATGCACAGAACATCGACATAGAGACTAGCCCTGGGTCCCAAGCATCCACCTTTCTCTGGAGGGTACGTACCCCACCCGGGGATTCAAGCAGGGAGTTTGCCTTGTACAACTTAGGCAGGAAACTGGGAGGAGATGGAGGGCCACTCTACCTGCGCTCACACCACGTGGCCCGGAGAAGTTATCACGCAGCAGAATTCAACACCCTCCGACTACACGTGTGTAGCCAAAAGAGGCGCTGGGCAGTGGGTGTTCTCAGGCCAAGAGCAGTCCTTGTTCTGGGCAGCACCTGCTCTGCGGTTCAAAGGGTCTCTGAGTCTGCTCCTTTGGAGGCATTTCAGAGCTGACGCTATCCCTGGGCTGCCGAAGCAAAGAGGCATAGCGGCCTTTCACACTGAAGGCATGGGCTTGTTTCCCATTCAGAGAGTGTATGTGGGCCCTCCCAGGCTGGAGGCGCGTTAGCTGACACCCTTTGCGCTGTGCCCCTGGAAAATCCAAGTGGCTGTACCCGATGTGGGCTGCCTGGTGAAACAACTTGCAGTCACCAGCACCCTGAGTACCCTTCCTGCAGTGTGAGTCCTAGCTAGGTAAACTCGGCCTTCGGAGGCTAGAGGGGAGCAAACATGTTCAACTTGTGGGGAAAGTCTTTGGCCGATGACCAATATGCTTGTGCTTGGGCGAGGGTTAGGCAGGAACTTTCCAACACAGGGTTTTTGCCTCACCGTAAGCCGTCCCTTTGGGCTGAAGCAGGCGGCGGGTCTGTCTGTATCACAGTCTGGGAAGGAGGGCCTCAGGTGAGTCTGCCCACTGACTGCCCTCCATCATAGCCAGCTGAGAAAATATGGCAAGGCTGATGGAACCCACTGACAGCGAAATGTTTCTCTTCAGAAGAGGAGAGTTTGCTACCAAACGTCAGCAGCTCCTCAGAGTGCTGTTCTGGTGTAGACTGGGGCGAGCTCCCACGGTCCGAAGATTACGAACGGCTCTTTTCCAGTTGCTTCATCCGAGAGAGAGCCAGAAGGGCTGATCTCAACAAATAGGGCTGCACCCCGTGAGTGCTTCGGGCAGGGCAGTCCTGAGCCAGTGTGCCACCTAAGGAATGAAAGCCAAGTTTCCTAGCCACAGGAAAGCAGACCGAGGCCTGCTGTTTTCTCTAGGCGATTGACGTGAGCTTGAGGGTGAGGCCTATACTACATTGTGGAAAAGCTCGGGGTCACGGCTGTCTTTCTCCCTCTCTCGGTCCCATGCCCTGGGCTCAGCCATGGGGGAATGCTGAGGGGGAGAGACTGCCTCTCTGCCGGACTCAGAGGGCTTCCTCCCTTTCGGGCAATTCCGTTTGTGTCTTACTTCGTGGAGGAGGAATGAGGGCGCCCAGAGATATTCTGACATGAAATGCCTATCGACAGAGGATCTGGAGGAGCTGGTTTGTCAGTGGAAGGAGCCAAAAAGCCTGCATTCCTAAGGTCTCTCTGAGAACTGCCAGACACTCTGCCGTCATAGGCCTAAGAATTGGAAATTGTGACGGCAAGGCAACACCTGGAATCCTAGGAGGCAGTGGAAGTGCGGCTCTCAAACTGGATGGAAGAAGCTTCCAAGCATAGTGTTCTTTCATGTCCCAAAGAGAACCCGCGTGTCTGAGGCTGCTAGCGTTGTGGCTGGAGAGAAGTGGCATCCCCGTGGGCCTGTCGGCTCATTTCCTCTTTCTGACCCTCGAAGGAAAGTCTTCCAAAAAGCCTTTGGGACCCGCTTAGAGAGAACAGCTGCGAAGCTGATGCACAGAACATCGACATAGAGACTAGCCCTGGGTCCCAAGCATCCACCTTTCTCTGGAGGGTACGTACCCCACCCGGGGATTCAAGCAGGGAGTTTGCCTTGTACAACTTAGGCAGGAAACTGGGAGGAGATGGAGGGCCACTCTACCTGCGCTCACACCACGTGGCCCGGAGAAGTTATCACGCAGCAGAATTCAACACCCTCCCACTACACGTGTGTAGCCAAAAGAGGCGCTGGGCAGTGGGTGTTCTCAGCCCAAGAGCAGTCCTTGTTCTGGGCCGCACCTGCTCTGCGGTTCAAAGGGTCTCTGAGTCTGCTCCTTTGGAGGCATTTCAGAGCTGACGCTATCCCTGGGCTGCCGAAGCAAGGAGGCATAGCGGCCTTTCACACTGAAGGCATGGGCTTGTTTCCCATTCAGAGAGTGTATGTGGGCCCTCCCAGGCTGGAGGCGCGTTAGCTGACACCCTTTGCGCTGTGCCCCTGGAAAATGCAAGTGGCTGTACCCGATGTGGGCTGCCTGGTGAAACAACTTGCAGTCACCAGCACCCTGAGTACCCTTCCTGCAGTGTGAGTCCTAGCTAGGTAAACTCGGCCTTCGGAGGCTAGAGGGGAGCAAACATGTTCAACTTGTGGGGAAAGTCTTTGGCCGATGACCAATATGCTTGTGCTTGGGCGAGGGTTCGGCAGGAACTTTCCAACACAGGGTTTTTGCCTCACCGTAAGCCGTCCCTTTGGGCTGAAGCAGGCGGCGGGTCTGTCTGTATCACAGTCTGGGAAGGAGGGCCTCAGGTGAGTCTGCCCACTGACTGCCCTCCATCATAGCCAGCTGAGAAAATATGGCAAGGCTGATGGAACCCACTGACAGCGAAATGTTTCTGTTCAGAAGAGGAGATTTTGCTACCAAACGTCAGCAGCTCCTCAGAGTGCTGTTCTGGTGTAGACTGGGGCGAGCTCCCACGGTCCGAAGATTACGAACGGCTCTTTTCCAGTTGCTTCATCCGAGAGAGAGCCAGAAGGGCTGATCTCAACAAATAGGGCTGCACCCCGTGAGTGCTTCGGGCAGGGCAGTCCTGAGCCAGTGTGCCACCTAAGGAATGAAAGCCAAGTTTCCTAGCCACAGGAAAGCAGACCGAGGCCTGCTGTTTTCTCTAGGCGATTGACGTGAGCTTGAGGGTGAGGCCTATACTACATTGTGGAAAAGCTCGGGGTCACGGCTGTCTTTCTCCCTCTCTCGGTCCCATGCCCTGGGCTCAGCCATGGGGGAATGCTGAGGGGGAGAGACTGCCTCTCTGCCGGACTCAGAGGGCTTCCTCCCTTTCGGGCAATTCCGTTTGTGTCTTACTTCGTGGAGGAGGAATGAGGGCGCCCAGAGATATTCTGACATGAAATGCCTATCGACAGAGGATCTGGAGGAGCTGGTTTGTCATTGGAAGGAGTCAAAAAGCCTGCATTCCTAAGGTCTCTCTGAGAACTGCCAGACACTCTGCCGTCATAGGCCTAAGAATTGGAAATTGTGACGGCAAGGCAACACCTGGAATCCTAGGAGGCAGTGGAAGTGCGGCTCTCAAACTGGATGGAAGAAGCTTCCAAGCATAGGGTTCTTTCATGTCCCAAAGAGAACCCAAGTGTCTGAGGCTGCTAGCCTTGTGGCTGGAGAGAACTGGCATCCCCGTGGGCCTGTCGGCTCATTTCCTCTTTCTGACCCTCGAAGGAAAGTCTTCCAAAAAGCCTTTGGGACCCGCTTAGAGAGAACAGCTGCGAAGCTGATGCACAGAACATCGACATAGAGACTAGCCCTGGGTCCCAAGCATCCACCTTTCTCTGGAGGGTACGTACCCCACCCGGGGATTCAAGCAGGGAGTTTGCCTTGTACAACTTAGGCAGGAAACTGGGAGGAGATGGAGGGCCACTCTACCTGCGCTCACACCACGTGGCCCGGAGAAGTTATCACGCAGCAGAATTCAACACCCTCCCACTACACGTGTGTAGCCAAAAGAGGCGCTGGGCAGTGGGTGTTCTCAGCCCAAGAGCAGTCCTTGTTCTGGGCCCCACCTGCTCTGCGGTTCAAAGGGTCTCTGAGTCTGCTCCTTTGGAGGCATTTCAGAGCTGACGCTATCCCTGGGCTGCCGAAGCAAAGAGGCATAGCGGCCTTTCACACTGAAGGCATGGGCTTGTTTCCCATTCAGAGAGTGTATGTGGGCCCTCCCAGGCTGGAGGCGCGTTAGCTGACACCCTTTGCGCTGTGCCCCTGGAAAATGCAAGTGGCTGTACCCGATGTGGGCTGCCTGGTGAAACAACTTGCAGTCACCAGCACCCTGAGTACCCTTCCTGCAGTGTGAGTCCTAGCTAGGTAAACTCGGCCTTCGGAGGCTAGAGGGGAGCAAACATGTTCAACTTGTGGGGAAAGTCTTTGACCGATGACCAATTTGCTTGTGCTTGGGCGAGGGTTAGGCAGGAACTTTCCAACACAGGGTTTTTGCCTCACCGTAAGCCGTCCCTTTGGGCTGAAGCAGGCGGCGGGTCTGTCTGTATCACAGTCTGGGAAGGAGGGCCTCAGGTGAGTCTGCCCACTGACTGCCCTCCATCATAGCCAGCTGAGAAAATATGGCAAGGCTGATGGAACCCACTGACAGCGAAATGTTTCTCTTCAGAAGAGGAGAGTTTGCTACCAAACGTCAGCAGCTCCTCAGAGTGCTGTTCTGGTGTAGACTGGGGCGAGCTCCCACGGTCCGAAGATTACGAACGGCTCTTTTCCAGTTGCTTCATCCGAGAGAGAGCCAGAAGGGCTGATCTCAACAAATAGGGCTGCACCCCGTGAGTGCTTCGGGCAGGGCAGTCCTGAGCCAGTGTGCCACCTAAGGAATGAAAGCCAAGTTTCCTAGCCACAGGAAAGCAGACCGAGGCCTGCTGTTTTCTCTAGGCGATTGACGTGAGCTTGAGGGTGAGGCCTATACTACATTGTGGAAAAGCTCGGGGTCACGGCTGTCTTTCTCCCTCTCTCGGTCCCATGCCCTGGGCTCAGCCATGGGGGAATGCGGAGTGGGAGAGACTGCCTCTCTGCCGGACTCAGAAGGCTTCCTCACTTTAGGGCAATTCCGTTTGTGTCTTACTTCGTGGAGGAGGAATGAGGGCGCCCAGAGATCTTCTGACATGAAATGGCTAACGACAGAGGACCTGGAGGAGCTGGTTTGTCAGTGGAAGGAGCCAAGAAGCCTGCATTCCTAAGGTCTCTCTGAGAACTGCCAGACGCTCTGCCGTCATAGGCCTACGAAGTGGAAATTGTGACGGCAAGGCAACACCTGGAATCCTAGGAGGCAGTGGAAGTGCGGCTCTCAAACTGGATGGAAGAAGCTTCCAAGCATAGTGTTCTTTCATGTCCCAAAGAGAACCCAAGTGTCTGAGGCTGCTAGCCTTGTGGCTGGAGAGAACTGGCATCCCCGTGGGCCTGTCGGCTCATTTCCTCTTTCTGACCCGCGAAGGAAAGTCTTCCAAAAAGCCTTTGGGACCCGCTTAGAGAGAACAGCTGCGAAGCTGATGCACAGAACATCGACATAGAGACTAGCCCTGGGTCCCAAGCAGCCACCTATCTCTGGAGGGTACGTACTCCACCCGGGGATTCAAGCAGGGAGTTTGCCTTGTACAGCTTAGGCAGGAAACCGGGAGGAGATGGAGGGCCACTCTACCTGCGCTCACACTACCTGGCCCGGAGAAGTTATCTCGCAGCAGAATTCCACACCCTCCCGCTACACGTGTGTAGCCAAAAGAGGCGCTGGGCAGTGGGTGTTCTCAGCCCAAGAGCAGTCCTTGTTCTGGGCCGCACCTGCTCCGTGGTTCAAAGGGTCTCTGATTCTGCTCCTTTGGAGGCATTTCAGAGCTGACGCTATCCCTGGGCTGCCGAAGCAAAGAGGCATAGCGGCCTTTCACACTGAAGCCATGGGCTTGTTTCCCATTCAGCGAGTGTATGTGGTCCCTCCCAGGCTGGAGGCGCGTCAGGTGACACCATTTGCGCTGTGCCCCTGGAAAATGCAAGTGGCTGTACCCGATGTGGGCTGCCTGGTGAAACAACTTGCAGTCACCAGCACCCTGAGTACCTTTCCTGAAGTGTGAGTCCTAGCTAGGTAAACTCGGCCTTCGGAGGCTAGAGGGGAGCAAACATGTTCAACTTGTGGGGAAAGTCTTTGGCCGATGACCAATATGCTTGTGCTTGGGCGAGGGTTAGGCAGGAACTTTCCAACACAGGGTTTTTACCTCACCGTAAGCCGTCCCTTTGGGCTGAAGCAGGCGGCGGGTCTGTCTGTATCACAGTCTGGGAAGGAGGGCCTCAGGTGAGTCTGAGTCTGCCCACTGACTGCCCTCCATCATAGCCAGCTGAGGAAATATGGCAAGGCTGATGGAACCCACTGACAGCGAAATGTTTCTCTTCAGAAGAGGAGGTTTTGCAACCAAACGTCAGCAGCTCCTCAGAGTGCTGTTCTGGTGTAGACGAGGGCAAGCTCCCACGGTCCGAAGATTATGAACGGCTCTTTTCCAGTTGCTTCATCCGAGAGAGAGCCAGAAGGGCTGATCTCAACAAATAGGGCGGCACACCGTGAGTGCTTCGGGCAGGGCAGTCCTGAGCCAGTGTGCCACCTAAGGAATGAAAGCCAAGTTTCCTAGCCACAGGAAAGCAGACCGAGGCCTGCTGTTTTCTCTAGGCGATTGACGTGAGCCTGAGGGTGAGGCCTATACTACGTTGTGGAAAAGCTCGGGGTCACGGCTGTCTTCCTCCCTCTCTCGGTCCCATGCCCTGGGCTCAGCCATGGGGGAATGCGGAGTGGGAGAGACTGCCTCTCTGCCGGACTCAGAAGGCCTCCTCCCTTTAGGGCAATTCCGTTTGTGTCTTACTTCGTGGAGGAGGAATGAGGGCGCCCAGAGATCTTCTGACATGAAATGGCTAACGACAGAGGACCTGGAGGAGCTGGTTTGTCAGTGGAAGGAGCCAAGAAGCCTGCATTCCTAAGGTCTCTCTGAGGACTGCCAGACACTCTGCCGTCATAGGCCTAAGAATTGGAAATTGTGACGGCAAGGCAACACCTGGAATCCTAGGAGGCAGTGGAAGTGCGGCTCTCAAACTGGATGGAAGAAGCTTCCAAGCATAGTGTTCTTTCATGTCCCAAAGAGAACCCGCATGTCTGAGGCTGCTAGCCTTGTGGCTGGAGAGAACTGGCATCCCCGTGGGCCTGTCGGCTCATTTCCTCTTTCTGACCCGCGAAGGAAAGTCTTCCAAAAAGCCTTTGGGACCCGCTTAGAGAGAACAGCTGCGAAGCTGATGCACAGAACATCGACATAGAGACTAGCCCTGGGTCCCAAGCAGCCACCTATCTCTGGAGGGTACGTACCCCACCCGGGGATTCAAGCAGGGAGTTTGCCTTGTACAGCTTAGGCAGGAAACCGGGAGGAGATGGAGGGCCACTCTACCTGCGCTCACACTACCTGGCCCGGAGAAGTTATCTCGCAGCAGAATTCCACACCCTCCCACTACACGTGTGTAGCCAAAAGAGGCGCCGGGCAGTGGGTGTTCTCAGCCCAAGAGCAGTCCTTGTTCTGGGCCGCACCTGCTCCGTGGTTCAAAGGGTCTCTGAGTCTGCTCCTTTGGAGGCATTTCAGAGCTGACGCTATCCCTGGGCTACCGAAGAAAAGAGGCATAGCGGCCTTTCACACTGAAGCCATGGGCTTGTTTCCCATTCAGCGAGTGTATGTGGCCCCTCCCAGGCTGGAGGCGCGTCAGGTGACACCATTTGCGCTGTGCCCCTGGAAAATGCAAGTGGCTGTACCCGATTTGGGCTGCCTGGTGAAACAACTTGCAGTCACCAGCACCCTGAGTACCCTTCCTGAAGTGTGAGTCCTAGCTAGGTAAACTCGGCCTTCGGAGGCTAGAGGGGAGCAAACATGTTCAACTGGTGGGGAAAGTCTTTGACCGATGACCAATATGCTTGTGCTTGGGCGAGGGTTAGGCAGGAACTTTCCAACACAGGGTTTTTACCTCACCGTAAGCCGTCCCTTTGGGCTGAAGCAGGCGGCGGGTCTGTCTGTATCACAGTCTGGGAAGGAGGGCCTCAGGTGAGTCTGAGTCTGCCCACTGACTGCCCTCCATCATAGCCAGCTGAGGAAATATGGCAAGGCTGATGGAACCCACTGACAGCGAAATGTTTCTCTTCAGAAGAGGAGGTTTTGCAACCAAACGTCAGCAGCTCCTCAGAGTGCTGTTCTGGTGTAGACGAGGGCAAGCTCCCACGGTCCGAAGATTATGAACGGCTCTTTTCCAGTTGCTTCATCCGAGAGAGAGCCAGAAGGGCTGATCTCAACAAATAGGGCGGCACACCATGAGTGCTTCGGGCAGGGCAGTCCTGAGCCAGTGTGCCACCTAAGGAATGAAAGCCAAGTTTCCTAGCCACAGGAAAGCAGACCGAGGCCTGCTGTTTTCTCTAGGCGATTGACGTGAGCTTGAGGGTGAGGCCTATACTACGTTGTGGAAAAGCTCGGGGTCACGGCTGTCTTCCTCCCTCTCTCGGTCCCATGCCCTGGGCTCAGCCATGGGGGAATGCGGAGTGGGAGAGACTGCCTCTCTGCCGGACTCAGAAGGCTTCCTCCCTTTAGGGCAATTCCGTTTGTGTCTTACTTCGTGGAGGAGGAATGAGGGCGCCCGGAGATCTTCTGACATGAAATGGCTAACGACAGAGGACCTGGAGGAGCTGGTTTGTCAGTGGAAGGAGCCAAGAAGCCTGCATTCCTAAGGTCTCTCTGAGAACTGCCAGACGCTCTGCCGTCATAGGCCTACGAAGTGGAAATTGTGACGGCAAGGCAACACCTGGAATCCTAGGAGGCAGTGGAAGTGCGGCTCTCAAACTGGATGGAAGAAGCTTCCAAGCATAGTGTTCTTTCATGTCCCAAAGAGAACCCAAGTGTCTGAGGCTGCTAGCCTTGTGGCTGGAGAGAACTGGCATCCCCGTGGGCCTGTCGGCTCATTTCCTCTTTCTGACCCGCGAAGGAAAGTCTTCCAAAAAGCCTTTGGGACCCGCTTAGAGAGAACAGCTGCGAAGCTGATGCACAGAACATCGACATAGAGACTAGCCCTGGGTCCCAAGCAGCCACCTATCTCTGGAGGGTACGTACTCCACCCGGGGATTCAAGCAGGGAGTTTGCCTTGTACAGCTTAGGCAGGAAACCGGGAGGAGATGGAGGGCCACTCTACCTGCGCTCACACTACCTGGCCCGGAGAAGTTATCTCGCAGCAGAATTCCACACCCTCCCACTACACGTGTGTAGCCAAAAGAGGCGCCGGGCAGTGGGTGTTCTCAGCCCAAGAGCAGTCCTTGTTCTGGGCCGCACCTGCTCCGTGGTTCAAAGGGTCTCTGAGTCTGCTCCTTTGGAGGCATTTCAGAGCTGACGCTATCCCTGGGCTACCGAAGCAAAGAGGCATAGCGGCCTTTCACACTGAAGCCATGGGCTTGTTTCCCATTCAGCGAGTGTATGTGGTCCCTCCCAGGCTGGAGGCGCGTCAGGTGACACCATTTGCGCTGTGCCCCTGGAAAATGCAAGTGGCTGTACCCGATGTGGGCTGCCTGGTGAAACAACTTGCAGTCACCAGCACCCTGAGTACCTTTCCTGAAGTGTGAGTCCTAGCTAGGTAAACTCGGCCTTCGGAGGCTAGAGGGGAGCAAACATGTTCAACTGGTGGGGAAAGTCTTTGACCGATGACCAATATGCTTGTGCTTGGGCGAGGGTTAGCCAGGAACTTTCCAACAGAGGGTTTTTACCTCACCGTAAGCCGTCCCTTTGGGCTGAAGCAGGCGGCGGGTCTGTCTGTATCACAGTCTGGGAAGGAGGGCCTCAGGTGAGTCTGAGTCTGCCCACTGACTGCCCTCCATCATAGCCAGCTGAGGAAATATGGCAAGGCTGATGGAACCCACTGACAGCGAAATGTTTCTCTTCAGAAGAGGAGGTTTTGCAACCAAACGTCAGCAGCTCCTCAGAGTGCTGTTCTGGTGTAGACGAGGGCAAGCTCCCACGGTCCGAAGATTATGAACGGCTCTTTTCCAGTTGCTTCATCCGAGAGAGAGCCAGAAGGGCTGATCTCAACAAATAGGGCGGCACACCGTGAGTGCTTCGGGCAGGGCAGTCCTGAGCCAGTGTGCCACCTAAGGAATGAAAGCCAAGTTTCCTAGCCACAGGAAAGCAGACCGAGGCCTGCTGTTTTCTCTAGGCGATTGACGTGAGCCTGAGGGTGAGGCCTATACTACGTTGTGGAAAAGCTCGGGGTCACGGCTGTCTTCCTCCCTCTCTCGGTCCCATGCCCTGGGCTCAGCCATGGGGGAATGCGGAGTGGGAGAGACTGCCTCTCTGCCGGACTCAGAAGGCCTCCTCCCTTTAGGGCAATTCCGTTTGTGTCTTACTTCGTGGAGGAGGAATGAGGGCGCCCAGAGATCTTCTGACATGAAATGGCTAACGACAGAGGACCTGGAGGAGCTGGTTTGTCAGTGGAAGGAGCCAAGAAGCCTGCATTCCTAAGGTCTCTCTGAGAACTGCCAGACACTCTGCCGTCATAGGCCTAAGAATTGGAAATTGTGACGGCAAGGCAACACCTGGAATCCTAGGAGGCAGTGGAAGTGCGGCTCTCAAACTGGATGGAAGAAGCTTCCAAGCATAGTGTTCTTTCATGTCCCAAAGAGAACCCGCATGTCTGAGGCTGCTAGCCTTGTGGCTGGAGAGAACTGGCATCCCCGTGGGCCTGTCGGCTCATTTCCTCTTTCTGACCCGCGAAGGAAAGTCTTCCAAAAAGCCTTTGGGACCCGCTTAGAGAGAACAGCTGCGAAGCTGATGCACAGAACATCGACATAGAGACTAGCCCTGGGTCCCAAGCAGCCACCTATCTCTGGAGGGTACGTACCCCACCCGGGGATTCAAGCAGGGAGTTTGCCTTGTACAGCTTAGGCAGGAAACCGGGAGGAGATGGAGGGCCACTCTACCTGCGCTCACACTACCTGGCCCGGAGAAGTTATCTCGCAGCAGAATTCCACACCCTCCCACTACACGTGTGTAGCCAAAAGAGGCGCCGGGCAGTGGGTGTTCTCAGCCCAAGAGCAGTCCTTGTTCTGGGCCGCACCTGCTCCGTGGTTCAAAGGGTCTCTGAGTCTGCTCCTTTGGAGGCATTTCAGAGCTGACGCTATCCCTGGGCTACCGAAGCAAAGAGGCATAGCGGCCTTTCACACTGAAGCCATGGGCTTGTTTCCCATTCAGCGAGTGTATGTGGTCCCTCCCAGGCTGGAGGCGCGTCAGGTGACACCATTTGCGCTGTGCCCCTGGAAAATGCAAGTGGCTGTACCCGATTTGGGCTGCCTGGTGAAACAACTTGCAGTCACCAGCACCCTGAGTACCCTTCCTGAAGTGTGAGTCCTAGCTAGGTAAACTCGGCCTTCGGAGGCTAGAGGGGAGCAAACATGTTCAACTGGTGGGGAAAGTCTTTGACCGATGACCAATATGCTTGTGCTTGGGCGAGGGTTAGGCAGGAACTTTCCAACACAGGGTTTTTACCTCACCGTAAGCCGTCCCTTTGGGCTGAAGCAGGCGGCGGGTCTGTCTGTATCACAGTCTGGGAAGGAGGGCCTCAGGTGAGTCTGAGTCTGCCCACTGACTGCCCTCCATCATAGCCAGCTGAGGAAATATGGCAAGGCTGATGGAACCCACTGACAGCGAAATGTTTCTCTTCAGAAGAGGAGGTTTTGCAACCAAACGTCAGCAGCTCCTCAGAGTGCTGTTCTGGTGTAGACGAGGGCAAGCTCCCACGGTCCGAAGATTATGAACGGCTCTTTTCCAGTTGCTTCATCCGAGAGAGAGCCAGAAGGGCTGATCTCAACAAATAGGGCGGCACACCGTGAGTGCTTCGGGCAGGGCAGTCCTGAGCCAGTGTGCCACCTAAGGAATGAAAGCCAAGTTTCCTAGCCACAGGAAAGCAGACCGAGGCCTGCTGTTTTCTCTAGGCGATTGACGTGAGCCTGAGGGTGAGGCCTATACTACGTTGTGGAAAAGCTCGGGGTCACGGCTGTCTTCCTCCCTCTCTCGGTCCCATGCCCTGGGCTCAGCCATGGGGGAATGCGGAGTGGGAGAGACTGCCTCTCTGCCGGACTCAGAAGGCCTCCTCCCTTTAGGGCAATTCCGTTTGTGTCTTACTTCGTGGAGGAGGAATGAGGGCGCCCAGAGATCTTCTGACATGAAATGGCTAACGACAGAGGACCTGGAGGAGCTGGTTTGTCAGTGGAAGGAGCCAAGAAGCCTGCATTCCTAAGGTCTCTCTGAGGACTGCCAGACACTCTGCCGTCATAGGCCTAAGAATTGGAAATTGTGACAGCAAGGCAACACCTGGAATCCTAGGAGGCAGTGGAAGTGCGGCTCTCAAACTGGATGGAAGAAGCTTCCAAGCATAGTGTTCTTTCATGTCCCAAAGAGAACCCAAGTGTCTGAGGCTGCTAGCCTTGTGGCTGGAGAGAACTGGCATCCCCGTGGGCCTGTCGGCTCATTTCCTCTTTCTGACCCGCGAAGGAAAGTCTTCCAAAAAGCCTTTGAGACCCGCTTGGAGAGAACAGCTGCGAAGCTGATGCACAGAACATCGACATAGAGACTAGCCCTGGGTCCCAAGCAGCCACCTATCTCTGGAGGGTACGTACCCCACCCGGGGATTCAAGCAGGGAGTTTGCCTTGTACAGCTTAGGCAGGAAACCGGGAGGAGATGGAGGGCCACTCTACCTGCGCTCACACTACCTGGCCCGGAGAAGTTATCTCGCAGCAGAATTCCACACCCTCCCACTACACGTGTGTAGCCAAAAGAGGCGCTGGGCAGTGGGTGTTCTCAGCCCAAGAGCAGTCCTTGTTCTGGGCCGCACCTGCTCCGTGGTTCAAAGGGTCTCTGAGTCTGCTCCTTTGGAGGCATTTCAGAGCTGACGCTATCCCTGGGCTGCCGAAACAAAGAGGCATAGCGGCCTTTCACACTGAAGCCATGGGCTTGTTTCCCATTCAGCGAGTGTATGTGGCCCCTCCCAGGCTGGAGGCGCGTCAGGTGACACCATTTGCGCTGTGCCCCTGGAAAATGCAAGTGGCTGTACCCGATTTGGGCTGCCTGGTGAAACAACTTGCAGTCACCAGCACCCTGAGTACCCTTCCTGAAGTGTGAGTCCTAGCTAGGTAAACTCGGCCTTCGGAGGCTAGAGGGGAGCAAACATGTTCAACTGGTGGGGAAAGTCTTTGACCGATGACCAATATGCTTGTGCTTGGGCGAGGGTTAGGCAGGAACTTTCCAACACAGGGTTTTTACCTCACCGTAAGCCGTCCCTTTGGGCTGAAGCAGGCGGCGGGTCTGTCTGTATCACAGTCTGGGAAGGAGGGCCTCAGGTGAGTCTGCCCACTGACTGCCCTCCATCATAGCCAGCTGAGGAAATATGGCAAGGCTGATGGAACCCACTGACAGCGAAATGTTTCTCTTCAGAAGAGGAGATTTTGCAGCCAAACGTCAGCAGCTCCTCAGAGTGCTGTTCTGGTGTAGACGAGGGCAAGCTCCCACGGTCCGAAGATTATGAACGGCTCTTTTCCAGTTGCTTCATCCGAGAGAGAGCCAGAAGGGCTGATCTCAACAAATAGGGCGGCACACCGTGAGTGCTTCGGGCAGGGCAGGGCAGTCCTGAGCCAGTGTGCCACCTAAGGAATGAAAGCCAAGTTTCCTAGCCACAGGAAAGCAGACCGAGGCCTGCTGTTTTCTCTAGGCGATTGACGTGAGCCTGAGGTGAGGCCTATACTACGTTGTGGAAAAGCTCGGGGTCACGGCTGTCTTCCTCCCTCTCTCGGTCCCATGCCCTGGGCTCAGCCATGGGGGAATGCGGAGTGGGAGAGACTGCCTCTCTGCCGGACTCAGAAGGCTTCCTCCCTTTAGGGCAATTCCGTTTGTGTCTTACTTCGTGGAGGAGGAATGAGGGCGCCCAGAGATCTTCTGACATGAAATGGCTAACGACAGAGGACCTGGAGGAGCTGGTTTGTCAGTGGAAGGAGCCAAGAAGCCTGCATTCCTAAGGTCTCTCTGAGGACTGCCAGACACTCTGCCGTCATAGGCCTAAGAATTGGAAATTGTGACGGCCAGGCAACACCTGGAATCCTAGGAGGCAGTGGAAGTGCGGCTCTCAAACTGGATGGAAGAAGCTTCCAAGCATAGGGTTCTTTCATGTCCCAAAGAGAACCCAAGTGTCTGAGGCTGCTAGCCTTGTGGCTGGAGAGAACTGGCATCCCCGTGGGCATGTCGGCTCATTTCCTCTTTCTGACCCGCGAAGGAAAGTCTTCCAAAAAGCCTTTGGGACCCGCTTAGAGAGAACAGCTGCGAAGCTGATGCACAGAACATCGACATAGAGACTAGCCCTGGGTCCCAAGCAGCCACCTATCTCTGGAGGGTACGTACTCCACCCGGGGATTCAAGCAGGGAGTTTGCCTTGTACAGCTTAGGCAGGAAACCGGGAGGAGATGGAGGGCCACTCTACCTGCGCTCACACTACCTGGCCCGGAGAAGTTATCTCGCAGCAGAATTCCACACCCTCCCACTACACGTGTGTAGCCAAAAGAGGCGCCGGGCAGTGGGTGTTCTCAGCCCAAGAGCAGTCCTTGTTCTGGGCCGCACCTGCTCCGTGGTTCAAAGGGTCTCTGAGTCTGCTCCTTTGGAGGCATTTCAGAGCTGACGCTATCCCTGGGCTGCCGAAGCAAAGAGGCATAGCGGCCTTTCACACTGAAGCCATGGGCTTGTTTCCCATTCAGCGAGTGTATGTGGCCCCTCCCAGGCTGGAGGCGCGTCAGGTGACACCATTTGCGCTGTGCCCCTGGAAAATGCAAGTGGCTGTACCCGATTTGGGCTGCCTGGTGAAACAACTTGCAGTCACCAGCACCCTGAGTACCCTTCCTGAAGTGTGAGTCCTAGCTAGGTAAACTCGGCCTTCGGAGGCTAGAGGGGAGCAAACATGTTCAACTGGTGGGGAAAGTCTTTGACCGATGACCAATATGCTTGTGCTTGGGCGAGGGTTAGGCAGGAACTTTCCAACACAGGGTTTTTACCTCACCGTAAGCCGTCCCTTTGGGCTGAAGCAGGCGGCGGGTCTGTCTGTATCACAGTCTGGGAAGGAGGGCCTCAGGTGAGTCTGAGTCTGCCCACTGACTGCCCTCCATCATAGCCAGCTGAGGAAATATGGCAAGGCTGATGGAACGCACTGACAGCGAAATGTTTCTCTTCAGAAGAGGAGGTTTTGCAACCAAACGTCAGCAGCTCCTCAGAGTGCTGTTCTGGTGTAGACGAGGGCAAGCTCCCACGGTCCGAAGATTATGAACGGCTCTTTTCCAGTTGCTTCATCCGAGAGAGAGCCAGAAGGGCTGATCTCAACAAATAGGGCGGCACACCATGAGTGCTTCGGGCAGGGCAGTCCTGAGCCAGTGTGCCACCTAAGGAATGAAAGCCAAGTTTCCTAGCCACAGGAAAGCAGACCGAGGCCTGCTGTTTTCTCTAGGCGATTGACGTGAGCTTGAGGGTGAGGCCTATACTACGTTGTGGAAAAGCTCGGGGTCATGGCTGTCTTCCTCCCTCTCTCGGTCCCATGCCCTGGGCTCAGCCATGGGGGAATGCGGAGTGGGAGAGACTGCCTCTCTGCCGGACTCAGAAGGCTTCCTCCCTTTAGGGCAATTCCGTTTGTGTCTTACTTCGTGGAGGAGGAATGAGGGCGCCCAGAGATCTTCTGACATGAAATGGCTAACGACAGAGGACCTGGAGGAGCTGGTTTGTCAGTGGAAGGAGCCAAGAAGCCTGCATTCCTAAGGTCTCTCTGAGAACTGCCAGACGCTCTGCCGTCATAGGCCTACGAAGTGGAAATTGTGACGGCAAGGCAACACCTGGAATCCTAGGAGGCAGTGGAAGTGCGGCTCTCAAACTGGATGGAAGAAGCTTCCAAGCATAGTGTTCTTTCATGTCCCAAAGGGAACCCAAGTGTCTGAGGCTGCTAGCCTTGTGGCTGGAGAGAACTGGCATCCCCGTGGGCCTGTCGGCTCATTTCCTCTTTCTGACCCGCGAAGGAAAGTCTTCCAAAAAGCCTTTGGGACCCGCTTAGAGAGAACAGCTGCGAAGCTGATGCACAGATCATCGACATAGAGACTAGCCCTGGGTCCCAAGCAGCCACCTATCTCTGGAGGGTACGTACCCCACCCGGGGATTCAAGCAGGGAGTTTGCCTTGTACAGCTTAGGCAGGAAACCGGGAGGAGATGGAGGGCCACTCTACCTGCGCTCACACTACCTGGCCCGGAGAAGTTATCTCGCAGCAGAATTCCACACCCTCCCACTACACGTGTGTAGCCAAAAGAGGCGCTGGGCAGTGGGTGTTCTCAGCCCAAGAGCAGTCCTTGTTCTGGGCCGCACCTGCTCCGTGGTTCAAAGGGTCTCTGAGTCTGCTCCTTTGGAGGCATTTCAGAGCTGACGCTATCCCTGGGCTGCCGAAGCAAAGAGGCATAGCGGCCTTTCACACTGAAGCCATGGGCTTGTTTCCCATTCAGCGAGTGTATGTGGTCCCTCCCAGGCTGGAGGCGCGTCAGGTGACACCATTTGCGCTGTGCCCCTGGAAAATGCAAGTGGCTGTACCCGATGTGGGCTGCCTGGTGAAACAACTTGCAGTCACCAGCACCCTGAGTACCTTTCCTGAAGTGTGAGTCCTAGCTAGGTAAACTCGGCCTTCGGAGGCTAGAGGGGAGCAAACATGTTCAACTGGTGGGGAAAGTCTTTGACCGATGACCAATATGCTTGTGCTTGGGCGAGGGTTAGGCAGGAACTTTCCAACACAGGGTTTTTACCTCACCGTAAGCCGTCCCTTTGGGCTGAAGCAGGCGGCGGGTCTGTCTGTATCACAGTCTGGGAAGGAGGGCCTCAGGTGAGTCTGCCCACTGACTGCCCTCCATCATAGCCAGCTGAG
Organism: Balaenoptera ricei; assembly: GCF_028023285.1. Classification (NCBI taxonomy): domain Eukaryota; kingdom Metazoa; phylum Chordata; class Mammalia; order Artiodactyla; family Balaenopteridae; genus Balaenoptera; species Balaenoptera ricei. The sequence goes on along the minus strand of NC_082658.1, from coordinate 31,065,221 downwards.
AAAATATGGCAAGGCTGATGGAACCCACTTACAGCGGAATGTTTCTCTTCAGAAGAGGAGATTTTGCAGCCAAACGTCAGCAGCTCCTCAGAGTGCTGTTCTGGTGTAGACGAGGGCAAGCTCCCACGGTCCGAAGATTATGAACGGCTCTTTTCCAGTTGCTTCATCCGAGAGAGAGCCAGAAGGGCTGATCTCAACAAATAGGGCGGCACACCGTGAGTGCTTCGGGCAGGGCAGGGCAGTCCTGAGCCAGTGTGCCACCTAAGGAATGAAAGCCAAGTTTCCTAGCCACAGGAAAGCAGACCGAGGCCTGCTGTTTTCTCTAGGCGATTGACGTGAGCCTGAGGGTGAGGCCTATACTACGTTGTGGAAAAGCTCGGGGTCACGGCTGTCTTCCTCCCTCTCTCGGTCCCATGCCCTGGGCTCAGCCATGGGGGAATGCGGAGTGGGAGAGACTGCCTCTCTGCCGGACTCAGAAGGCCTCCTCCCTTTAGGGCAATTCCGTTTGTGTCTTACTTCGTGGAGGAGGAATGAGGGCGCCCAGAGATCTTCTGACATGAAATGGCTAACAACAGAGGACCTGGAGGAGCTGGTTTGTCAGTGGAAGGAGCCAAGAAGCCTGCATTCCTAAGGTCTCTCTGAGAACTGCCAGACACTCTGCCGTCATAGGCCTAAGAATTGGAAATTGTGACGGCAAGGCAACACCTGGAATCCTAGGAGGCAGTGGAAGTGCGGCTCTCAAACTGGATGGAAGAATCTTCCAAGCATAGGGTTCTTTCATGTCCCAAAGAGAACCCAAGTGTCTGAGGCTGCTAGCCTTGTGGCTGGAGAGAACTGGCATCCCCGTGGGCCTGTCGGCTCATTTCCTCTTTCTGACCCGCGAAGGAAAGTCTTCCAAAAAGCCTTTGGGACCCGCTTAGAGAGAACAGCTGCGAAGCTGATGCACAGAACATCGACATAGAGACTAGCCCTGGGTCCCAAGCAGCCACCTATCTCTGGAGGGTACGTACCCCACCCGGGGATTCAAGCAGGGAGTTTGCCTTGTACAGCTTAGGCAGGAAACCGGGAGGAGATGGAGGGCCACTCTACCTGCGCTCACACTACCTGGCCCGGAGAAGTTATCTCGCAGCAGAATTCTACACCCTCCCACTACACGTGTGTAGCCAAAAGAGGCGCTGGGCAGTGGGTGTTCTCAGCCCAAGAGCAGTCCTTGTTCTGGGCCGCACCTGCTCCGTGGTTCAAAGGGTCTCTGAGTCTGCTCCTTTGGAGGCATTTCAGAGCTGACGCTATCCCTGGGCTGCCGAAGCAAAGAGGCATAGCGGCCTTTCACACTGAAGGCATGGGCTTGTTTCCCATTCAGCGAGTGTATGTGGCCCCTCCCAGGCTGGAGGCGCGTCAGGTGACACCATTTGCGCTGCCCCTGGAAAATGCAAGTGGCTGTACCCGATGTGGGCTGCCTGGTGAAACAACTTGCAGTCACCAGCACCCTGAGTACCTTTCCTGAAGTGTGAGTCCTAGCTAGGTAAACTCGGCCTTCGGAGGCTAGAGGGGAGCAAACATGTTCAACTGGTGGGGAAAGTCTTTGACCGATGACCAATAGGCTTGTGCTTGGGCGAGGGTTAGGCAGGAACTTTCCAACACAGGGTTTTTACCTCACCGTAAGCCGTCCCTTTGGGCTGAAGCAGGCGGCGGGTCTGTCTGTATCACAGTCTGGGAAGGAGGGCCTCAGGTGAGTCTGCCCACTGACTGCCCTCCATCATAGCCAGCTGAGAAAATATGGCAAGGCTGATGGAACCCACTGACAGCGAAATGTTTCTCTTCAGAAGAGGAGATTTTGCTACCAAACGTCAGCAGCTCCTCAGAGTGCTGTTCTGGTGTAGACTGGGGCGAGCTCCCACGGTCCGAAGATTACGAACGGCTCTTTTCCAGTTGCTTCATCCGAGAGAGAGCCAGAAGGGCTGATCTCAACAAATAGGGCTGCACCCCGTGAGTGCTTCGGGCAGGGCAGTCCTGAGCCAGTGTGCCACCTAAGGAATGAAAGCCAAGTTTCCTAGCCACAGGAAAGCAGACCGAGGCCTGCTGTTTTCTCTAGGCGATTGACGTGAGCTTGAGGGTGAGGCCTATACTACATTGTGGAAAAGCTCGGGGTCACGGCTGTCTTTCTCCCTCTCTCGGTCCCATGCCCTGGGCTCAGCCATGGGGGAATGCTGAGGGGGAGAGACTGCCTCTCTGCCGGACTCAGAGGGCTTCCTCCCTTTCGGGCAATTCCGTTTGTGTCTTACTTCGTGGAGGAGGAATGAGGGCGCCCAGAGATATTCTGACATGAAATGCCTATCGACAGAGGATCTGGAGGAGCTGGTTTGTCAGTGGAAGGAGCCAAAAAGCCTGCATTCCTAAGGTCTCTCTGAGAACTGCCAGACACTCTGCCGTCATAGGCCTAAGAATTGGAAATTGTGACGGCAAGGCAACACCTGGAATCCTAGGAGGCAGTGGAAGTGCGGCTCTCAAACTGGATGGAAGAAGCTTCCAAGCATAGTGTTCTTTCATGTCCCAAAGAGAACCCGCGTGTCTGAGGCTGCTAGCGTTGTGGCTGGAGAGAACTGGCATCCCCGTGGGCCTGTCGGCTCATTTCCTCTTTCTGACCCTCGAAGGAAAGTCTTCCAAAAAGCCTTTGGGACCCGCTTAGAGAGAACAGCTGCGAAGCTGATGCACAGAACATCGACATAGAGACTAGCCCTGGGTCCCAAGCATCCACCTTTCTCTGGAGGGTACGTACCCCACCCGGGGATTCAAGCAGGGAGTTTGCCTTGTACAACTTAGGCAGGAAACTGGGAGGAGATGGAGGGCCACTCTACCTGCGCTCACACCACGTGGCCCGGAGAAGTTATCACGCAGCAGAATTCAACACCCTCCCACTACACGTGTGTAGCCAAAAGAGGCGCTGGGCAGTGGGTGTTCTCAGCCCAAGAGCAGTCCTTGTTCTGGGCCGCACCTGCTCTGCGGTTCAAAGGGTCTCTGAGTCTGCTCCTTTGGAGGCATTTCAGAGCTGACGCTATCCCTGGGCTGCCGAAGCAAAGAGGCATAGCGGCCTTTCACACTGAAGGCATGGGCTTGTTTCCCATTCAGAGAGTGTATGTGGCCCCTCCCAGGCTGGAGGCGCGTTAGCTGACACCCTTTGCGCTGTGCCCCTGGAAAATGCAAGTGGCTGTACCCGATGTGGGCTGCCTGGTGAAACAACTTGCAGTCACCAGCACCCTGAGTACCCTTCCTGCAGTGTGAGTCCTAGCTAGGTAAACTCGGCCTTCGGAGGCTAGAGGGGAGCAAACATGTTCAACTTGTGGGGAAAGTCTTTGACCGATGACCGATTTGCTTGTGCTTGGGCGAGGGTTAGGCAGGAACTTTCCAACACAGGGTTTTTGCCTCACCGTAAGCCGTCCCTTTGGGCTGAAGCAGGCGGCGGGTCTGTCTGTATCACAGTCTGGGAAGGAGGGCCTCAGGTGAGTCTGCCCACTGACTGCCCTCCATCATAGCCAGCTGAGAAAATATGGCAAGGCTGATGGAACCCACTGACAGCGAAATGTTTCTCTTCAGAAGAGGAGATTTTGCTACCAAACGTCAGCAGCTCCTCAGAGTGCTGTTCTGGTGTAGACTGGTGCGAGCTCCCACGGTCCGAAGATTACGAACGGCTCTTTTCCAGTTGCTTCATCCGAGAGAGAGCCAGAAGGGCTGATCTCAACAAATAGGGCTGCACCCCGTGAGTGCTTCGGGCAGGGCAGTCCTGAGCCAGTGTGCCACCTAAGGAATGAAAGCCAAGTTTCCTAGCCACAGGAAAGCAGACCGAGGCCTGCTGTTTTCTCTAGGCGATTGACGTGAGCTTGAGGGTGAGGCCTATACTACATTGTGGAAAAGCTCGGGGTCACGGCTGTCTTTCTCCCTCTCTCGGTCCCATGCCCTGGGCTCAGCCATGGGGGAATGCTGAGGGGGAGAGACTGCCTCTCTGCCGGACTCAGAGGGCTTCCTCCCTTTCGGGCAATTCCGTTTGTGTCTTACTTCGTGGAGGAGGAATGAGGGCACCCAGAGATATTCTGACATGAAATGCCTATCGACAGAGGATCTGGAGGAGCTGGTTTGTCAGTGGAAGGAGCCAAAAAGCCTGCATTCCTAAGGTCTCTCTGAGAACTGCCAGACACTCTGCCGTCATAGGCCTAAGAATTGGAAATTGTGACGGCAAGGCAACACCTGGAATCCTAGGAGGCAGTGGAAGTGCGGCTCTCAAACTGGATGGAAGAAGCTTCCAAGCATAGTGTTCTTTCATGTCCCAAAGAGAACCCGCGTGTCTGAGGCTGCTAGCGTTGTGGCTGGAGAGAACTGGCATCCCCGTGGGCCTGTCGGCTCATTTCCTCTTTCTGACCCTCGAAGGAAAGTCTTCCAAAAAGCCTTTGGGACCCGCTTAGAGAGAACAGCTGCGAAGCTGATGCACAGAACATCGACATAGAGACTAGCCCTGGGTCCCAAGCATCCACCTTTCTCTGGAGGGTACGTACCCCACCCGGGGATTCAAGCAGGGAGTTTGCCTTGTACAACTTAGGCAGGAAACTGGGAGGAGATGGAGGGCCACTCTACCTGCGCTCACACCACGTGGCCCGGAGAAGTTATCACGCAGCAGAATTCAACACCCTCCCACTACACGTGTGTAGCCAAAAGAGGCGCTGGGCAGTGGGTGTTCTCAGCCCAAGAGCAGTCCTTGTTCTGGGCCGCACCTGCTCTGTGGTTCAAAGGGTCTCTGAGTCTGCTCCTTTGGAGGCATTTCAGAGCTGACGCTATCCCTGGGCTGCCGAAGCAAGGAGTCATAGCGGCCTTTCACACTGAAGGCATGGGCTTGTTTCCCATTCAGAGAGTGTATGTGGGCCCTCCCAGGCTGGAGGCGCGTTAGCTGACACCCTTTGCGCTGTGCACCTGGAAAATGCAAGTGGCTGTACCCGATGTGGGCTGCCTGGTGAAACAACTTGCAGTCACCAGCACCCTGAGTACCCTTCCTGCAGTGTGAGTCCTAGCTAGGTAAACTCGGCCTTCGGAGGCTAGAGGGGAGCAAACATGTTCAACTTGTGGGGAAAGTCTTTGGCCGATGACCAATATGCTTGTGCTTGGGCGAGGGTTAGGCAGGAACTTTCCAACACAGGGTTTTTGCCTCACCGTAAGCCGTCCCTTTGGGCTGAAGCAGGCGGCGGGTCTGTCTGTATCACAGTCTGGGAAGGAGGGCCTCAGGTGAGTCTGCCCACTGACTGCCCTCCATCATAGCCAGCTGAGAAAATATGGCAAGGCTGATGGAACCCACTGACAGCGAAATGTTTCTCTTCAGAAGAGGAGATTTTGCTACCAAACGTCAGCAGCTCCTCAGAGTGCTGTTCTGGTGTAGACTGGGGCGAGCTCCCACGGTCCGAAGATTACGAACGGCTCTTTTCCAGTTGCTTCATCCGAGAGAGAGCCAGAAGGGCTGATCTCAACAAATAGGGCTGCACCCCGTGAGTGCTTCGGGCAGGGCAGTCCTGAGCCAGTGTGCCACCTAAGGAATGAAAGCCAAGTTTCCTAGCCACAGGAAAGCAGACCGAGGCCTGCTGTTTTCTCTAGGCGATTGACGTGAGCTTGAGGGTGAGGCCTATACTACATTGTGGAAAAGCTCGGGGTCACGGCTGTCTTTCTCCCTCTCTCGGTCCCATGCCCTGGGCTCAGCCATGGGGGAATGCTGAGGGGGAGAGACTGCCTCTCTGCCGGACTCAGAGGGCTTCCTCCCTTTCGGGCAATTCCGTTTGTGTCTTACTTCGTGGAGGAGGAATGAGGGCGCCCAGAGATATTCTGACATGAAATGCCTATCGACAGAGGATCTGGAGGAGCTGGTTTGTCAGTGGAAGGAGTCAAAAAGCCTGCATTCCTAAGGTCTCTCTGAGAACTGCCAGACACTCTGCCGTCATAGGCCTAAGAATTGGAAATTGTGACGGCAAGGCAACACCTGGAATCCTAGGAGGCAGTGGAAGTGCGGCTCTCAAACTGGATGGAAGAAGCTTCCAAGCATAGGGTTCTTTCATGTCCCAAAGAGAACCCGCGTGTCTGAGGCTGCTAGCCTTGTGGCTGGAGAGAACTGGCATCCCCGTGGGCCTGTCGGCTCATTTCCTCTTTCTGACCCTCGAAGGAAAGTCTTCCAAAAAGCCTTTGGGACCCGCTTAGAGAGAACAGCTGCGAAGCTGATGCACAGAACATCGACATAGAGACTAGCCCTGGGTCCCAAGCATCCACCTTTCTCTGGAGGGTACGTACCCCACCCGGGGATTCAAGCAGGGAGTTTGCCTTGTACAACTTAGGCAGGAAACTGGGAGGAGATGGAGGGCCACTCTACCTGCGCTCACACCACGTGGCCCGGAGAAGTTATCACGCAGCAGAATTCAACACCCTCCCACTACACGTGTGTAGCCAAAAGAGGCGCTGGGCAGTGGGTGTTCTCAGCCCAAGAGCAGTCCTTGTTCTGGGCCCCACCTGCTGTGTGGTTCAAAGGGTCTCTGAGTCTGCTCCTTTGGAGGCATTTCAGAGCTGACGCTATCCCTGGGCTGCCGAAGCAAAGAGGCATAGCGGCCTTTCACACTGAAGGCATGGGCTTGTTTCCCATTCAGAGAGTGTATGTGGGCCCTCCCAGGCTGGAGGCGCGTTAGCTGACACCCTTTGCGCTGTGCCCCTGGAAAATGCAAGTGGCTGTACCCGATGTGGGCTGCCTGGTGAAACAACTTGCAGTCACCAGCACCCTGAGTACCCTTCCTGCAGTGTGAGTCCTAGCTAGGTAAACTCGGCCTTCGGAGGCTAGAGGGGAGCAAACATGTTCAACTTGTGGGGAAAGTCTTTGACCGATGACCAATATGCTTGTGCTTGGGCGAGGGTTAGGCAGGAACTTTCCAACACAGGGTTTTTGCCTCACCGTAAGCCGTCCCTTTGGGCTGAAGCAGGCGGCGGGTCTGTCTGTATCACAGTCTGGGAAGGAGGGCCTCAGGTGAGTCTGCCCACTGACTGCCCTCCATCATAGCCAGCTGAGAAAATATGGCAAGGCTGATGGAACCCACTGACAGCGAAATGTTTCTCTTCAGAAGAGGAGAGTTTGCTACCAAACGTCAGCAGCTCCTCAGAGTGCTGTTCTGGTGTAGACTGGGGCGAGCTCCCACGGTCCGAAGATTACGAACGGCTCTTTTCCAGTTGCTTCATCCGAGAGAGAGCCAGAAGGGCTGATCTCAACAAATAGGGCTGCACCCCGTGAGTGCTTCGGGCAGGGCAGTCCTGAGCCAGTGTGCCACCTAAGGAATGAAAGCCAAGTTTCCTAGCCACAGGAAAGCAGACCGAGGCCTGCTGTTTTCTCTAGGCGATTGACGTGAGCTTGAGGGTGAGGCCTATACTACATTGTGGAAAAGCTCGGGGTCACGGCTGTCTTTCTCCCTCTCTCGGTCCCATGCCCTGGGCTCAGCCATGGGGGAATGCTGAGGGGGAGAGACTGCCTCTCTGCCGGACTCAGAGGGCTTCCTCCCTTTCGGGCAATTCCGTTTGTGTCTTACTTCGTGGAGGAGGAATGAGGGCGCCCAGAGATATTCTGACATGAAATGCCTATCGACAGAGGATCTGGAGGAGCTGGTTTGTCAGTGGAAGGAGTCAAAAAGCCTGCATTCCTAAGGTCTCTCTGAGAACTGCCAGACACTCTGCCGTCATAGGCCTAAGAATTGGAAATTGTGACGGCAAGGCAACACCTGGAATCCTAGGAGGCAGTGGAAGTGCGGCTCTCAAACTGGATGGAAGAAGCTTCCAAGCATAGGGTTCTTTCATGTCCCAAAGAGAACCCGCGTGTCTGAGGCTGCTAGCCTTGTGGCTGGAGAGAACTGGCATCCCCGTGGGCCTGTCGGCTCATTTCCTCTTTCTGACCCTCGAAGGAAAGTCTTCCAAAAAGCCTTTGGGACCCGCTTAGAGAGAACAGCTGCGAAGCTGATGCACAGAACATCGACATAGAGACTAGCCCTGGGTCCCAAGCATCCACCTTTCTCTGGAGGGTACGTACCCCACCCGGGGATTCAAGCAGGGAGTTTGCCTTGTACAACTTAGGCAGGAAACTGGGAGGAGATGGAGGGCCACTCTACCTGCGCTCACACCACGTGGCCCGGAGAAGTTATCACGCAGCAGAATTCAACACCCTCCCACTACACGTGTGTAGCCAAAAGAGGCGCTGGGCAGTGGGTGTTCTCAGCCCAAGAGCAGTCCTTGTTCTGGGCCCCACCTGCTGTGTGGTTCAAAGGGTCTCTGAGTCTGCTCCTTTGGAGGCATTTCAGAGCTGACGCTATCCCTGGGCTGCCGAAGCAAAGAGGCATAGCGGCCTTTCACACTGAAGGCATGGGCTTGTTTCCCATTCAGAGAGTGTATGTGGGCCCTCCCAGGCTGGAGGCGCGTTAGCTGACACCCTTTGCGCTGTGCCCCTGGAAAATGCAAGTGGCTGTACCCGATGTGGGCTGCCTGGTGAAACAACTTGCAGTCACCAGCACCCTGAGTACCCTTCCTGCAGTGTGAGTCCTAGCTAGGTAAACTCGGCCTTCGGAGGCTAGAGGGGAGCAAACATGTTCAACTTGTGGGGAAAGTCTTTGACCGATGACCAATATGCTTGTGCTTGGGCGAGGGTTAGGCAGGAACTTTCCAACACAGGGTTTTTGCCTCACCGTAAGCCGTCCCTTTGGGCTGAAGCAGGCGGCGGGTCTGTCTGTATCACAGTCTGGGAAGGAGGGCCTCAGGTGAGTCTGCCCACTGACTGCCCTCCATCATAGCCAGCTGAGAAAATATGGCAAGGCTGATGGAACCCACTGACAGCGAAATGTTTCTCTTCAGAAGAGGAGAGTTTGCTACCAAACGTCAGCAGCTCCTCAGAGTGCTGTTCTGGTGTAGACTGGGGCGAGCTCCCACGGTCCGAAGATTACGAACGGCTCTTTTCCAGTTGCTTCATCCGAGAGAGAGCCAGAAGGGCTGATCTCAACAAATAGGGCTGCACCCCGTGAGTGCTTCGGGCAGGGCAGTCCTGAGCCAGTGTGCCACCTAAGGAATGAAAGCCAAGTTTCCTAGCCACAGGAAAGCAGACCGAGGCCTGCTGTTTTCTCTAGGCGATTGACGTGAGCTTGAGGGTGAGGCCTATACTACATTGTGGAAAAGCTCGGGGTCACGGCTGTCTTTCTCCCTCTCTCGGTCCCATGCCCTGGGCTCAGCCATGGGGGAATGCTGAGGGGGAGAGACTGCCTCTCTGCCGGACTCAGAGGGCTTCCTCCCTTTCGGGCAATTCCGTTTGTGTCTTACTTCGTGGAGGAGGAATGAGGGCGCCCAGAGATATTCTGACATGAAATGCCTATCGACAGAGGATCTGGAGGAGCTGGTTTGTCAGTGGAAGGAGTCAAAAAGCCTGCATTCCTAAGGTCTCTCTGAGAACTGCCAGACACTCTGCCGTCATAGGCCTAAGAATTGGAAATTGTGACGGCAAGGCAACACCTGGAATCCTAGGAGGCAGTGGAAGTGCGGCTCTCAAACTGGATGGAAGAAGCTTCCAAGCATAGGGTTCTTTCATGTCCCAAAGAGAACCCGCGTGTCTGAGGCTGCTAGCCTTGTGGCTGGAGAGAACTGGCATCCCCGTGGGCCTGTCGGCTCATTTCCTCTTTCTGACCCTCGAAGGAAAGTCTTCCAAAAAGCCTTTGGGACCCGCTTAGAGAGAACAGCTGCGAAGCTGATGCACAGAACATCGACATAGAGACTAGCCCTGGGTCCCAAGCATCCACCTTTCTCTGGAGGGTACGTACCCCACCCGGGGATTCAAGCAGGGAGTTTGCCTTGTACAACTTAGGCAGGAAACTGGGAGGAGATGGAGGGCCACTCTACCTGCGCTCACACCACGTGGCCCGGAGAAGTTATCACGCAGCAGAATTCAACACCCTCCCACTACACGTGTGTAGCCAAAAGAGGCGCTGGGCAGTGGGTGTTCTCAGCCCAAGAGCAGTCCTTGTTCTGGGCCCCACCTGCTGTGTGGTTCAAAGGGTCTCTGAGTCTGCTCCTTTGGAGGCATTTCAGAGCTGACGCTATCCCTGGGCTGCCGAAGCAAAGAGGCATAGCGGCCTTTCACACTGAAGGCATGGGCTTGTTTCCCATTCAGAGAGTGTATGTGGGCCCTCCCAGGCTGGAGGCGCGTTAGCTGACACCCTTTGCGCTGTGCCCCTGGAAAATGCAAGTGGCTGTACCCGATGTGGGCTGCCTGGTGAAACAACTTGCAGTCACCAGCACCCTGAGTACCCTTCCTGCAGTGTGAGTCCTAGCTAGGTAAACTCGGCCTTCGGAGGCTAGAGGGGAGCAAACATGTTCAACTTGTGGGGAAAGTCTTTGACCGATGACCAATATGCTTGTGCTTGGGCGAGGGTTAGGCAGGAACTTTCCAACACAGGGTTTTTGCCTCACCGTAAGCCGTCCCTTTGGGCTGAAGCAGGCGGCGGGTCTGTCTGTATCACAGTCTGGGAAGGAGGGCCTCAGGTGAGTCTGCCCACTGACTGCCCTCCATCATAGCCAGCTGAGAAAATATGGCAAGGCTGATGGAACCCACTGACAGCGAAATGTTTCTCTTCAGAAGAGGAGATTTTGCTACCAAACGTCAGCAGCTCCTCAGAGTGCTGTTCTGGTGTAGACTGGGGCGAGCTCCCACGGTCCGAAGATTACGAACGGCTCTTTTCCAGTTGCTTCATCCGAGAGAGAGCCAGAAGGGCTGATCTCAACAAATAGGGCTGCACCCCGTGAGTGCTTCGGGCAGGGCAGTCCTGAGCCAGTGTGCCACCTAAGGAATGAAAGCCAAGTTTCCTAGCCACAGGAAAGCAGACCGAGGCCTGCTGTTTTCTCTAGGCGATTGACGTGAGCTTGAGGGTGAGGCCTATACTACATTGTGGAAAAGCTCGGGGTCACGGCTGTCTTTCTCCCTCTCTCGGTCCCATGCCCTGGGCTCAGCCATGGGGGAATGCTGAGGGGGAGAGACTGCCTCTCTGCCGGACTCAGAGGGCTTCCTCCCTTTCGGGCAATTCCGTTTGTGTCTTACTTCGTGGAGGAGGAATGAGGGCGCCCAGAGATCTTCTGACATGAAATGGCTAACAACAGAGGACCTGGAGGAGCTGGTTTGTCAGTGGAAGGAGCCAAGAAGCCTGCATTCCTAAGGTCTCTCTGAGAACTGCCAGACACTCTGCCGTCATAGGCCTAAGAATTGGAAATTGTGACGGCAAGGCAACACCTGGAATCCTAGGAGGCAGTGGAAGTGCGGCTCTCAAACTGGATGGAAGAATCTTCCAAGCATAGGGTTCTTTCATGTCCCAAAGAGAACCCAAGTGTCTGAGGCTGCTAGCCTTGTGGCTGGAGAGAACTGGCATCCCCGTGGGCCTGTCGGCTCATTTCCTCTTTCTGACCCGCGAAGGAAAGTCTTCCAAAAAGCCTTTGGGACCCGCTTAGAGAGAACAGCTGCGAAGCTGATGCACAGAACATCGACATAGAGACTAGCCCTGGGTCCCAAGCAGCCACCTATCTCTGGAGGGTACGTACCCCACCCGGGGATTCAAGCAGGGAGTTTGCCTTGTACAGCTTAGGCAGGAAACCGGGAGGAGATGGAGGGCCACTCTACCTGCGCTCACACTACCTGGCCCGGAGAAGTTATCTCGCAGCAGAATTCTACACCCTCCCACTACACGTGTGTAGCCAAAAGAGGCGCTGGGCAGTGGGTGTTCTCAGCCCAAGAGCAGTCCTTGTTCTGGGCCGCACCTGCTCCGTGGTTCAAAGGGTCTCTGAGTCTGCTCCTTTGGAGGCATTTCAGAGCTGACGCTATCCCTGGGCTGCCGAAGCAAAGAGGCATAGCGGCCTTTCACACTGAAGGCATGGGCTTGTTTCCCATTCAGCGAGTGTATGTGGCCCCTCCCAGGCTGGAGGCGCGTCAGGTGACACCATTTGCGCTGCCCCTGGAAAATGCAAGTGGCTGTACCCGATGTGGGCTGCCTGGTGAAACAACTTGCAGTCACCAGCACCCTGAGTACCTTTCCTGAAGTGTGAGTCCTAGCTAGGTAAACTCGGCCTTCGGAGGCTAGAGGGGAGCAAACATGTTCAACTGGTGGGGAAAGTCTTTGACCGATGACCAATAGGCTTGTGCTTGGGCGAGGGTTAGGCAGGAACTTTCCAACACAGGGTTTTTACCTCACCGTAAGCCGTCCCTTTGGGCTGAAGCAGGCGGCGGGTCTGTCTGTATCACAGTCTGGGAAGGAGGGCCTCAGGTGAGTCTGCCCACTGACTGCCCTCCATCATAGCCAGCTGAGAAAATATGGCAAGGCTGATGGAACCCACTGACAGCGAAATGTTTCTCTTCAGAAGAGGAGATTTTGCTACCAAACGTCAGCAGCTCCTCAGAGTGCTGTTCTGGTGTAGACTGGGGCGAGCTCCCACGGTCCGAAGATTACGAACGGCTCTTTTCCAGTTGCTTCATCCGAGAGAGAGCCAGAAGGGCTGATCTCAACAAATAGGGCTGCACCCCGTGAGTGCTTCGGGCAGGGCAGTCCTGAGCCAGTGTGCCACCTAAGGAATGAAAGCCAAGTTTCCTAGCCACAGGAAAGCAGACCGAGGCCTGCTGTTTTCTCTAGGCGATTGACGTGAGCTTGAGGGTGAGGCCTATACTACATTGTGGAAAAGCTCGGGGTCACGGCTGTCTTTCTCCCTCTCTCGGTCCCATGCCCTGGGCTCAGCCATGGGGGAATGCTGAGGGGGAGAGACTGCCTCTCTGCCGGACTCAGAGGGCTTCCTCCCTTTCGGGCAATTCCGTTTGTGTCTTACTTCGTGGAGGAGGAATGAGGGCGCCCAGAGATATTCTGACATGAAATGCCTATCGACAGAGGATCTGGAGGAGCTGGTTTGTCAGTGGAAGGAGCCAAAAAGCCTGCATTCCTAAGGTCTCTCTGAGAACTGCCAGACACTCTGCCGTCATAGGCCTAAGAATTGGAAATTGTGACGGCAAGGCAACACCTGGAATCCTAGGAGGCAGTGGAAGTGCGGCTCTCAAACTGGATGGAAGAAGCTTCCAAGCATAGTGTTCTTTCATGTCCCAAAGAGAACCCGCGTGTCTGAGGCTGCTAGCGTTGTGGCTGGAGAGAACTGGCATCCCCGTGGGCCTGTCGGCTCATTTCCTCTTTCTGACCCTCGAAGGAAAGTCTTCCAAAAAGCCTTTGGGACCCGCTTAGAGAGAACAGCTGCGAAGCTGATGCACAGAACATCGACATAGAGACTAGCCCTGGGTCCCAAGCATCCACCTTTCTCTGGAGGGTACGTACCCCACCCGGGGATTCAAGCAGGGAGTTTGCCTTGTACAACTTAGGCAGGAAACTGGGAGGAGATGGAGGGCCACTCTACCTGCGCTCACACCACGTGGCCCGGAGAAGTTATCACGCAGCAGAATTCAACACCCTCCCACTACACGTGTGTAGCCAAAAGAGGCGCTGGGCAGTGGGTGTTCTCAGCCCAAGAGCAGTCCTTGTTCTGGGCCGCACCTGCTCTGCGGTTCAAAGGGTCTCTGAGTCTGCTCCTTTGGAGGCATTTCAGAGCTGACGCTATCCCTGGGCTGCCGAAGCAAAGAGGCATAGCGGCCTTTCACACTGAAGGCATGGGCTTGTTTCCCATTCAGAGAGTGTATGTGGCCCCTCCCAGGCTGGAGGCGCGTTAGCTGACACCCTTTGCGCTGTGCCCCTGGAAAATGCAAGTGGCTGTACCCGATGTGGGCTGCCTGGTGAAACAACTTGCAGTCACCAGCACCCTGAGTACCCTTCCTGCAGTGTGAGTCCTAGCTAGGTAAACTCGGCCTTCGGAGGCTAGAGGGGAGCAAACATGTTCAACTTGTGGGGAAAGTCTTTGACCGATGACCGATTTGCTTGTGCTTGGGCGAGGGTTAGGCAGGAACTTTCCAACACAGGGTTTTTGCCTCACCGTAAGCCGTCCCTTTGGGCTGAAGCAGGCGGCGGGTCTGTCTGTATCACAGTCTGGGAAGGAGGGCCTCAGGTGAGTCTGCCCACTGACTGCCCTCCATCATAGCCAGCTGAGAAAATATGGCAAGGCTGATGGAACCCACTGACAGCGAAATGTTTCTCTTCAGAAGAGGAGATTTTGCTACCAAACGTCAGCAGCTCCTCAGAGTGCTGTTCTGGTGTAGACTGGTGCGAGCTCCCACGGTCCGAAGATTACGAACGGCTCTTTTCCAGTTGCTTCATCCGAGAGAGAGCCAGAAGGGCTGATCTCAACAAATAGGGCTGCACCCCGTGAGTGCTTCGGGCAGGGCAGTCCTGAGCCAGTGTGCCACCTAAGGAATGAAAGCCAAGTTTCCTAGCCACAGGAAAGCAGACCGAGGCCTGCTGTTTTCTCTAGGCGATTGACGTGAGCTTGAGGGTGAGGCCTATACTACATTGTGGAAAAGCTCGGGGTCACGGCTGTCTTTCTCCCTCTCTCGGTCCCATGCCCTGGGCTCAGCCATGGGGGAATGCTGAGGGGGAGAGACTGCCTCTCTGCCGGACTCAGAGGGCTTCCTCCCTTTCGGGCAATTCCGTTTGTGTCTTACTTCGTGGAGGAGGAATGAGGGCACCCAGAGATATTCTGACATGAAATGCCTATCGACAGAGGATCTGGAGGAGCTGGTTTGTCAGTGGAAGGAGCCAAAAAGCCTGCATTCCTAAGGTCTCTCTGAGAACTGCCAGACACTCTGCCGTCATAGGCCTAAGAATTGGAAATTGTGACGGCAAGGCAACACCTGGAATCCTAGGAGGCAGTGGAAGTGCGGCTCTCAAACTGGATGGAAGAAGCTTCCAAGCATAGTGTTCTTTCATGTCCCAAAGAGAACCCGCGTGTCTGAGGCTGCTAGCGTTGTGGCTGGAGAGAACTGGCATCCCCGTGGGCCTGTCGGCTCATTTCCTCTTTCTGACCCTCGAAGGAAAGTCTTCCAAAAAGCCTTTGGGACCCGCTTAGAGAGAACAGCTGCGAAGCTGATGCACAGAACATCGACATAGAGACTAGCCCTGGGTCCCAAGCATCCACCTTTCTCTGGAGGGTACGTACCCCACCCGGGGATTCAAGCAGGGAGTTTGCCTTGTACAACTTAGGCAGGAAACTGGGAGGAGATGGAGGGCCACTCTACCTGCGCTCACACCACGTGGCCCGGAGAAGTTATCACGCAGCAGAATTCAACACCCTCCCACTACACGTGTGTAGCCAAAAGAGGCGCTGGGCAGTGGGTGTTCTCAGCCCAAGAGCAGTCCTTGTTCTGGGCCGCACCTGCTCTGTGGTTCAAAGGGTCTCTGAGTCTGCTCCTTTGGAGGCATTTCAGAGCTGACGCTATCCCTGGGCTGCCGAAGCAAGGAGTCATAGCGGCCTTTCACACTGAAGGCATGGGCTTGTTTCCCATTCAGAGAGTGTATGTGGGCCCTCCCAGGCTGGAGGCGCGTTAGCTGACACCCTTTGCGCTGTGCACCTGGAAAATGCAAGTGGCTGTACCCGATGTGGGCTGCCTGGTGAAACAACTTGCAGTCACCAGCACCCTGAGTACCCTTCCTGCAGTGTGAGTCCTAGCTAGGTAAACTCGGCCTTCGGAGGCTAGAGGGGAGCAAACATGTTCAACTTGTGGGGAAAGTCTTTGGCCGATGACCAATATGCTTGTGCTTGGGCGAGGGTTAGGCAGGAACTTTCCAACACAGGGTTTTTGCCTCACCGTAAGCCGTCCCTTTGGGCTGAAGCAGGCGGCGGGTCTGTCTGTATCACAGTCTGGGAAGGAGGGCCTCAGGTGAGTCTGCCCACTGACTGCCCTCCATCATAGCCAGCTGAGAAAATATGGCAAGGCTGATGGAACCCACTGACAGCGAAATGTTTCTCTTCAGAAGAGGAGATTTTGCTACCAAACGTCAGCAGCTCCTCAGAGTGCTGTTCTGGTGTAGACTGGGGCGAGCTCCCACGGTCCGAAGATTACGAACGGCTCTTTTCCAGTTGCTTCATCCGAGAGAGAGCCAGAAGGGCTGATCTCAACAAATAGGGCTGCACCCCGTGAGTGCTTCGGGCAGGGCAGTCCTGAGCCAGTGTGCCACCTAAGGAATGAAAGCCAAGTTTCCTAGCCACAGGAAAGCAGACCGAGGCCTGCTGTTTTCTCTAGGCGATTGACGTGAGCTTGAGGGTGAGGCCTATACTACATTGTGGAAAAGCTCGGGGTCACGGCTGTCTTTCTCCCTCTCTCGGTCCCATGCCCTGGGCTCAGCCATGGGGGAATGCTGAGGGGGAGAGACTGCCTCTCTGCCGGACTCAGAGGGCTTCCTCCCTTTCGGGCAATTCCGTTTGTGTCTTACTTCGTGGAGGAGGAATGAGGGCGCCCAGAGATATTCTGACATGAAATGCCTATCGACAGAGGATCTGGAGGAGCTGGTTTGTCAGTGGAAGGAGTCAAAAAGCCTGCATTCCTAAGGTCTCTCTGAGAACTGCCAGACACTCTGCCGTCATAGGCCTAAGAATTGGAAATTGTGACGGCAAGGCAACACCTGGAATCCTAGGAGGCAGTGGAAGTGCGGCTCTCAAACTGGATGGAAGAAGCTTCCAAGCATAGGGTTCTTTCATGTCCCAAAGAGAACCCGCGTGTCTGAGGCTGCTAGCCTTGTGGCTGGAGAGAACTGGCATCCCCGTGGGCCTGTCGGCTCATTTCCTCTTTCTGACCCTCGAAGGAAAGTCTTCCAAAAAGCCTTTGGGACCCGCTTAGAGAGAACAGCTGCGAAGCTGATGCACAGAACATCGACATAGAGACTAGCCCTGGGTCCCAAGCATCCACCTTTCTCTGGAGGGTACGTACCCCACCCGGGGATTCAAGCAGGGAGTTTGCCTTGTACAACTTAGGCAGGAAACTGGGAGGAGATGGAGGGCCACTCTACCTGCGCTCACACCACGTGGCCCGGAGAAGTTATCACGCAGCAGAATTCAACACCCTCCCACTACACGTGTGTAGCCAAAAGAGGCGCTGGGCAGTGGGTGTTCTCAGCCCAAGAGCAGTCCTTGTTCTGGGCCCCACCTGCTGTGTGGTTCAAAGGGTCTCTGAGTCTGCTCCTTTGGAGGCATTTCAGAGCTGACGCTATCCCTGGGCTGCCGAAGCAAAGAGGCATAGCGGCCTTTCACACTGAAGGCATGGGCTTGTTTCCCATTCAGAGAGTGTATGTGGGCCCTCCCAGGCTGGAGGCGCGTTAGCTGACACCCTTTGCGCTGTGCCCCTGGAAAATGCAAGTGGCTGTACCCGATGTGGGCTGCCTGGTGAAACAACTTGCAGTCACCAGCACCCTGAGTACCCTTCCTGCAGTGTGAGTCCTAGCTAGGTAAACTCGGCCTTCGGAGGCTAGAGGGGAGCAAACATGTTCAACTTGTGGGGAAAGTCTTTGACCGATGACCAATATGCTTGTGCTTGGGCGAGGGTTAGGCAGGAACTTTCCAACACAGGGTTTTTGCCTCACCGTAAGCCGTCCCTTTGGGCTGAAGCAGGCGGCGGGTCTGTCTGTATCACAGTCTGGGAAGGAGGGCCTCAGGTGAGTCTGCCCACTGACTGCCCTCCATCATAGCCAGCTGAGAAAATATGGCAAGGCTGATGGAACCCACTGACAGCGAAATGTTTCTCTTCAGAAGAGGAGAGTTTGCTACCAAACGTCAGCAGCTCCTCAGAGTGCTGTTCTGGTGTAGACTGGGGCGAGCTCCCACGGTCCGAAGATTACGAACGGCTCTTTTCCAGTTGCTTCATCCGAGAGAGAGCCAGAAGGGCTGATCTCAACAAATAGGGCTGCACCCCGTGAGTGCTTCGGGCAGGGCAGTCCTGAGCCAGTGTGCCACCTAAGGAATGAAAGCCAAGTTTCCTAGCCACAGGAAAGCAGACCGAGGCCTGCTGTTTTCTCTAGGCGATTGACGTGAGCTTGAGGGTGAGGCCTATACTACATTGTGGAAAAGCTCGGGGTCACGGCTGTCTTTCTCCCTCTCTCGGTCCCATGCCCTGGGCTCAGCCATGGGGGAATGCTGAGGGGGAGAGACTGCCTCTCTGCCGGACTCAGAGGGCTTCCTCCCTTTCGGGCAATTCCGTTTGTGTCTTACTTCGTGGAGGAGGAATGAGGGCGCCCAGAGATATTCTGACATGAAATGCCTATCGACAGAGGATCTGGAGGAGCTGGTTTGTCAGTGGAAGGAGTCAAAAAGCCTGCATTCCTAAGGTCTCTCTGAGAACTGCCAGACACTCTGCCGTCATAGGCCTAAGAATTGGAAATTGTGACGGCAAGGCAACACCTGGAATCCTAGGAGGCAGTGGAAGTGCGGCTCTCAAACTGGATGGAAGAAGCTTCCAAGCATAGGGTTCTTTCATGTCCCAAAGAGAACCCGCGTGTCTGAGGCTGCTAGCCTTGTGGCTGGAGAGAACTGGCATCCCCGTGGGCCTGTCGGCTCATTTCCTCTTTCTGACCCTCGAAGGAAAGTCTTCCAAAAAGCCTTTGGGACCCGCTTAGAGAGAACAGCTGCGAAGCTGATGCACAGAACATCGACATAGAGACTAGCCCTGGGTCCCAAGCATCCACCTTTCTCTGGAGGGTACGTACCCCACCCGGGGATTCAAGCAGGGAGTTTGCCTTGTACAACTTAGGCAGGAAACTGGGAGGAGATGGAGGGCCACTCTACCTGCGCTCACACCACGTGGCCCGGAGAAGTTATCACGCAGCAGAATTCAACACCCTCCCACTACACGTGTGTAGCCAAAAGAGGCGCTGGGCAGTGGGTGTTCTCAGCCCAAGAGCAGTCCTTGTTCTGGGCCCCACCTGCTGTGTGGTTCAAAGGGTCTCTGAGTCTGCTCCTTTGGAGGCATTTCAGAGCTGACGCTATCCCTGGGCTGCCGAAGCAAAGAGGCATAGCGGCCTTTCACACTGAAGGCATGGGCTTGTTTCCCATTCAGAGAGTGTATGTGGGCCCTCCCAGGCTGGAGGCGCGTTAGCTGACACCCTTTGCGCTGTGCCCCTGGAAAATGCAAGTGGCTGTACCCGATGTGGGCTGCCTGGTGAAACAACTTGCAGTCACCAGCACCCTGAGTACCCTTCCTGCAGTGTGAGTCCTAGCTAGGTAAACTCGGCCTTCGGAGGCTAGAGGGGAGCAAACATGTTCAACTTGTGGGGAAAGTCTTTGACCGATGACCAATATGCTTGTGCTTGGGCGAGGGTTAGGCAGGAACTTTCCAACACAGGGTTTTTGCCTCACCGTAAGCCGTCCCTTTGGGCTGAAGCAGGCGGCGGGTCTGTCTGTATCACAGTCTGGGAAGGAGGGCCTCAGGTGAGTCTGCCCACTGACTGCCCTCCATCATAGCCAGCTGAGAAAATATGGCAAGGCTGATGGAACCCACTGACAGCGAAATGTTTCTCTTCAGAAGAGGAGATTTTGCTACCAAACGTCAGCAGCTCCTCAGAGTGCTGTTCTGGTGTAGACTGGGGCGAGCTCCCACGGTCCGAAGATTACGAACGGCTCTTTTCCAGTTGCTTCATCCGAGAGAGAGCCAGAAGGGCTGATCTCAACAAATAGGGCTGCACCCCGTGAGTGCTTCGGGCAGGGCAGTCCTGAGCCAGTGTGCCACCTAAGGAATGAAAGCCAAGTTTCCTAGCCACAGGAAAGCAGACCGAGGCCTGCTGTTTTCTCTAGGCGATTGACGTGAGCTTGAGGGTGAGGCCTATACTACATTGTGGAAAAGCTCGGGGTCACGGCTGTCTTTCTCCCTCTCTCGGTCCCATGCCCTGGGCTCAGCCATGGGGGAATGCTGAGGGGGAGAGACTGCCTCTCTGCCGGACTCAGAGGGCTTCCTCCCTTTCGGGCAATTCCGTTTGTGTCTTACTTCGTGGAGGAGGAATGAGGGCGCCCAGAGATATTCTGACATGAAATGCCTATCGACAGAGGATCTGGAGGAGCTGGTTTGTCAGTGGAAGGAGTCAAAAAGCCTGCATTCCTAAGGTCTCTCTGAGAACTGCCAGACACTCTGCCGTCATAGGCCTAAGAATTGGAAATTGTGACGGCAAGGCAACACCTGGAATCCTAGGAGGCAGTGGAAGTGCGGCTCTCAAACTGGATGGAAGAAGCTTCCAAGCATAGGGTTCTTTCATGTCCCAAAGAGAACCCGCGTGTCTGAGGCTGCTAGCCTTGTGGCTGGAGAGAACTGGCATCCCCGTGGGCCTGTCGGCTCATTTCCTCTTTCTGACCCTCGAAGGAAAGTCTTCCAAAAAGCCTTTGGGACCCGCTTAGAGAGAACAGCTGCGAAGCTGATGCACAGAACATCGACATAGAGACTAGCCCTGGGTCCCAAGCATCCATCTTTCTCTGGAGGGTACGTACCCCACCCGGGGATTCAAGCAGGGAGTTTGCCTTGTACAACTTAGGCAGGAAACTGGGAGGAGATGGAGGGCCACTCTACCTGCGCTCACACCACGTGGCCCGGAGAAGTTATCACGCAGCAGAATTCAACACCCTCCCACTACACGTGTGTAGCCAAAAGAGGCGCTGGGCAGTGGGTGTTCTCAGCCCAAGAGCAGTCCTTGTTCTGGGCCGCACCTGCTGTGTGGTTCAAAGGGTCTCTGAGTCTGCTCCTTTGGAGGCATTTCAGAGCTGACGCTATCCCTGGGCTGCCGAAGCAAAGAGGCATAGCGGCCTTTCACACTGAAGGCATGGGCTTGTTTCCCATTCAGAGAGTGTATGTGGGCCCTCCCAGGCTGGAGGCGCGTTAGCTGACACCCTTTGCGCTGTGCCCCTGGAAAATGCAAGTGGCTGTACCCGATGTGGGCTGCCTGGTGAAACAACTTGCAGTCACCAGCACCCTGAGTACCCTTCCTGCAGTGTGAGTCCTAGCTAGGTAAACTCGGCCTTCGGAGGCTAGAGGGGAGCAAACATGTTCAACTTGTGGGGAAAGTCTTTGACCGATGACCAATATGCTTGTGCTTGGGCGAGGGTTAGGCAGGAACTTTCCAACACAGGGTTTTTGCCTCACCGTAAGCCGTCCCTTTGGGCTGAAGCAGGCGGCGGGTCTGTCTGTATCACAGTCTGGGAAGGAGGGCCTCAGGTGAGTCTGCCCACTGACTGCCCTCCATCATAGCCAGCTGAGAAAATATGGCAAGGCTGATGGAACCCACTGACAGCGAAATGTTTCTCTTCAGAAGAGGAGAGTTTGCTACCAAACGTCAGCAGCTCCTCAGAGTGCTGTTCTGGTGTAGACTGGGGCGAGCTCCCACGGTCCGAAGATTACGAACGGCTCTTTTCCAGTTGCTTCATCCGAGAGAGAGCCAGAAGGGCTGATCTCAACAAATAGGGCTGCACCCCGTGAGTGCTTCGGGCAGGGCAGTCCTGAGCCAGTGTGCCACCTAAGGAATGAAAGCCAAGTTTCCTAGCCACAGGAAAGCAGACCGAGGCCTGCTGTTTTCTCTAGGCGATTGACGTGAGCTTGAGGGTGAGGCCTATACTACATTGTGGAAAAGCTCGGGGTCACGGCTGTCTTTCTCCCTCTCTCGGTCCCATGCCCTGGGCTCAGCCATGGGGGAATGCTGAGGGGGAGAGACTGCCTCTCTGCCGGACTCAGAGGGCTTCCTCCCTTTCGGGCAATTCCGTTTGTGTCTTACTTCGTGGAGGAGGAATGAGGGCGCCCAGAGATATTCTGACATGAAATGCCTATCGACAGAGGATCTGGAGGAGCTGGTTTGTCAGTGGAAGGAGTCAAAAAGCCTGCATTCCTAAGGTCTCTCTGAGAACTGCCAGACACTCTGCCGTCATAGGCCTAAGAATTGGAAATTGTGACGGCAAGGCAACACCTGGAATCCTAGGAGGCAGTGGAAGTGCGGCTCTCAAACTGGATGGAAGAAGCTTCCAAGCATAGGGTTCTTTCATGTCCCAAAGAGAACCCGCGTGTCTGAGGCTGCTAGCCTTGTGGCTGGAGAGAACTGGCATCCCCGTGGGCCTGTCGGCTCATTTCCTCTTTCTGACCCTCGAAGGAAAGTCTTCCAAAAAGCCTTTGGGACCCGCTTAGAGAGAACAGCTGCGAAGCTGATGCACAGAACATCGACATAGAGACTAGCCCTGGGTCCCAAGCATCCACCTTTCTCTGGAGGGTACGTACCCCACCCGGGGATTCAAGCAGGGAGTTTGCCTTGTACAACTTAGGCAGGAAACTGGGAGGAGATGGAGGGCCACTCTACCTGCGCTCACACCACGTGGCCCGGAGAAGTTATCACGCAGCAGAATTCAACACCCTCCCACTACACGTGTGTAGCCAAAAGAGGCGCTGGGCAGTGGGTGTTCTCAGCCCAAGAGCAGTCCTTGTTCTGGGCCCCACCTGCTGTGTGGTTCAAAGGGTCTCTGAGTCTGCTCCTTTGGAGGCATTTCAGAGCTGACGCTATCCCTGGGCTGCCGAAGCAAAGAGGCATAGCGGCCTTTCACACTGAAGGCATGGGCTTGTTTCCCATTCAGAGAGTGTATGTGGGCCCTCCCAGGCTGGAGGCGCGTTAGCTGACACCCTTTGCGCTGTGCCCCTGGAAAATGCAAGTGGCTGTACCCGATGTGGGCTGCCTGGTGAAACAACTTGCAGTCACCAGCACCCTGAGTACCCTTCCTGCAGTGTGAGTCCTAGCTAGGTAAACTCGGCCTTCGGAGGCTAGAGGGGAGCAAACATGTTCAACTTGTGGGGAAAGTCTTTGACCGATGACCAATATGCTTGTGCTTGGGCGAGGGTTAGGCAGGAACTTTCCAACACAGGGTTTTTGCCTCACCGTAAGCCGTCCCTTTGGGCTGAAGCAGGCGGCGGGTCTGTCTGTATCACAGTCTGGGAAGGAGGGCCTCAGGTGAGTCTGCCCACTGACTGCCCTCCATCATAGCCAGCTGAGAAAATATGGCAAGGCTGATGGAACCCACTGACAGCGAAATGTTTCTCTTCAGAAGAGGAGATTTTGCTACCAAACGTCAGCAGCTCCTCAGAGTGCTGTTCTGGTGTAGACTGGGGCGAGCTCCCACGGTCCGAAGATTACGAACGGCTCTTTTCCAGTTGCTTCATCCGAGAGAGAGCCAGAAGGGCTGATCTCAACAAATAGGGCTGCACCCCGTGAGTGCTTCGGGCAGGGCAGTCCTGAGCCAGTGTGCCACCTAAGGAATGAAAGCCAAGTTTCCTAGCCACAGGAAAGCAGACCGAGGCCTGCTGTTTTCTCTAGGCGATTGACGTGAGCTTGAGGGTGAGGCCTATACTACATTGTGGAAAAGCTCGGGGTCACGGCTGTCTTTCTCCCTCTCTCGGTCCCATGCCCTGGGCTCAGCCATGGGGGAATGCTGAGGGGGAGAGACTGCCTCTCTGCCGGACTCAGAGGGCTTCCTCCCTTTCGGGCAATTCCGTTTGTGTCTTACTTCGTGGAGGAGGAATGAGGGCGCCCAGAGATATTCTGACATGAAATGCCTATCGACAGAGGATCTGGAGGAGCTGGTTTGTCAGTGGAAGGAGCCAAAAAGCCTGCATTCCTAAGGTCTCTCTGAGAACTGCCAGACACTCTGCCGTCATAGGCCTAAGAATTGGAAATTGTGACGGCAAGGCAACACCTGGAATCCTAGGAGGCAGTGGAAGTGCGGCTCTCAAACTGGATGGAAGAAGCTTCCAAGCATAGGGTTCTTTCATGTCCCAAAGAGAACCCGCGTGTCTGAGGCTGCTAGCCTTGTGGCTGGAGAGAACTGGCATCCCCGTGGGCCTGTCGGCTCATTTCCTCTTTCTGACCCTCGAAGGAAAGTCTTCCAAAAAGCCTTTGGGACCCGCTTAGAGAGAACAGCTGCGAAGCTGATGCACAGAACATCGACATAGAGACTAGCCCTGGGTCCCAAGCATCCATCTTTCTCTGGAGGGTACGTACCCCACCCGGGGATTCAAGCAGGGAGTTTGCCTTGTACAACTTAGGCAGGAAACTGGGAGGAGATGGAGGGCCACTCTACCTGCGCTCACACCACGTGGCCCGGAGAAGTTATCACGCAGCAGAATTCAACACCCTCCCACTACACGTGTGTAGCCAAAAGAGGCGCTGGGCAGTGGGTGTTCTCAGCCCAAGAGCAGTCCTTGTTCTGGGCCGCACCTGCTCTGTGGTTCAAAGGGTCTCTGAGTCTGCTCCTTTGGAGGCATTTCAGAGCTGACGCTATCCCTGGGCTGCCGAAGCAAAGAGGCATAGCGGCCTTTCACACTGAAGGCATGGGCTTGTTTCCCATTCAGAGAGTGTATGTGGCCCCTCCCAGGCTGGAGGCGCGTTAGCTGACACCCTTTGCGCTGTGCCCCTGGAAAATCCAAGTGGCTGTACCCGATGTGGGCTGCCTGGTGAAACAACTTGCAGTCACCAGCACCCTGAGTACCCTTCCTGCAGTGTGAGTCCTAGCTAGGTAAACTCGGCCTTCGGAGGCTAGAGGGCAGCAAACATGTTCAACTTGTGGGGAAAGTCTTTGAC
Organism: Balaenoptera ricei; assembly: GCF_028023285.1. Lineage (NCBI taxonomy): Eukaryota > Metazoa > Chordata > Mammalia > Artiodactyla > Balaenopteridae > Balaenoptera > Balaenoptera ricei. The sequence goes on along the minus strand of NC_082658.1, from coordinate 31,040,652 downwards.
CGATGACCAATTTGCTTGTGCTTGGGCGAGGGTTAGGCAGGAACTTTCCAACACAGGGTTTTTGCCTCACCGTAAGCCATCCCTTTGGGCTGAAGCAGGCGGCGGGTCTGTCTGTATCACAGTCTGGGAAGGAGGGCCTCAGGTGAGTCTGCCCACTGACTGCCCTCCATCATAGCCAGCTGAGAAAATATGGCAAGGCTGATGGAACCCACTGACAGCGAAATGTTTCTCTTCAGAAGAGGAGATTTTGCTACCAAACGTCAGCAGCTCCTCAGAGTGCTGTTCTGGTGTAGACTGGGGCGAGCTCGCACGGTCCGAAGATTACGAACGGCTCTTTTCCAGTTGCTTCATCCGAGAGAGAGCCAGAAGGGCTGATCTCAACAAATAGGGCTGCACCCCGTGAGTGCTTCGGGCAGGGCAGTCCTGAGCCAGTGTGCCACCTAAGGAATGAAAGCCAAGTTTCCTAGCCACAGGAAAGCAGACCGAGGCCTGCTGTTTTCTCTAGGCGATTGACGTGAGCCTGAGGGTGAGGCCTATACTACGTTGTGGAAAAGCTCGGGGTCACGGCTGTCTTCCTCCCTCTCTCGGTCCCATGCCCTGGGCTCAGCCATGGGGGAATGCGGAGTGGGAGAGACTGCCTCTCTGCCGGACTCAGAAGGCTTCCTCCCTTTAGGGCAATTCCGTTTGTGTCTTACTTCGTGGAGGAGGAATGAGGGCGCCCAGAGATCTTCTGACATGAAATGGCTAACGACAGAGGACCTGGAGGAGCTGGTTTGTCAGTGGAAGGAGCCAAGAAGCCTGCATTCCTAAGGTCTCTCTGAGAACTGCCAGACGCTCTGCCGTCATAGGCCTACGAAGTGGAAATTGTGACGGCAAGGCAACACCTGGAATCCTAGGAGGCAGTGGAAGTGCGGCTCTCAAACTGGATGGAAGAATCTTCCAAGCATAGGGTTCTTTCATGTCCCAAAGAGAACCCAAGTGTCTGAGGCTGCTAGCCTTGTGGCTGGAGAGAACTGGCATCCCCGTGGGCCTGTCGGCTCATTTCCTCTTTCTGACCCGCGAAGGAAAGTCTTCCAAAAAGCCTTTGGGACCCGCTTAGAGAGAACAGCTGCGAAGCTGATGCACAGAACATCGACATAGAGACTAGCCCTGGGTCCCAAGCAGCCACCTATCTCTGGAGGGTACGTACCCCACCCGGGGATTCAAGCAGGGAGTTTGCCTTGTACAGCTTAGGCAGGAAACCGGGAGGAGATGGAGGGCCACTCTACCTGCGCTCACACTACCTGGCCCGGAGAAGTTATCTCGCAGCAGAATTCCACACCCTCCCACTACACGTGTGTAGCCAAAAGAGGCGCTGGGCAGTGAGTGTTCTCAGCCCAAGAGCAGTCCTTGTTCTGGGCCGCACCTGCTCCGTGGTTCAAAGGGTCTCTGAGTCTGCTCCTTTGGAGGCATTTCAGAGCTGACGCTATCCCTGGGCTGCCGAAGCAAAGAGGCATAGCGGCCTTTCACACTGAAGCCATGGGCTTGTTTCCCATTCAGCGAGTGTATGTGGTCCCTCCCAGGCTGGAGGCGCGTCAGGTGACACCATTTGCGCTGTGCCCCTGGAAAATGCAAGTGGCTGTACCCGATGTGGGCTGCCTGGTGAAACAACTTGCAGTCACCAGCACCCTGAGTACCTTTCCTGAAGTGTGAGTTCTAGCTAGGTAAACTCGGCCTTCGGAGGCTAGAGGGGAGCAAACATGTTCAACTGGTGGGGAAAGTCTTTGACCGATGACCAATATGCTTGTGCTTGGGCGAGGGTTAGGCAGGAACTTTCCAACACAGGGTTTTTACCTCACCGTAAGCCGTCCCTTTGGGCTGAAGCAGGCGGCGGGTCTGTCTGTATCACAGTCTGGGAAGGAGGGCCTCAGGTGAGTCTGAGTCTGCCCACTGACTGCCCTCCATCATAGCCAGCTGAGGAAATATGGCAAGGCTGATGGAACCCACTGACAGCGAAATGTTTCTCTTCAGAAGAGGAGGTTTTGCAACCAAACGTCAGCAGCTCCTTAGAGTGCTGTTCTGGTGTAGACGAGGGCAAGCTCCCACGGTCCGAAGATTATGAACGGCTCTTTTCCAGTTGCTTCATCCGAGAGAGAGCCAGAAGGGCTGATCTCAACAAATAGGGCGGCACACCGTGAGTGCTTCGGGCAGGGCAGTCCTGAGCCAGTGTGCCACCTAAGGAATGAAAGCCAAGTTTCCTAGCCACAGGAAAGCAGACCGAGGCCTGCTGTTTTCTCTAGGCGATTGACGTGAGCCTGAGGGTGAGGCCTATACTACGTTGTGGAAAAGCTCGGGGTCACGGCTGTCTTCCTCCCTCTCTCGGTCCCATGCCCTGGGCTCAGCCATGGGGGAATGCGGAGTGGGAGAGACTGCCTCTCTGCCGGACTCAGAAGGCCTCCTCCCTTTAGGGCAATTCCGTTTGTGTCTTACTTCGTGGAGGAGGAATGAGGGCGCCCAGAGATCTTCTGACATGAAATGGCTAACGACAGAGGACCTGGAGGAGCTGGTTTGTCAGTGGAAGGAGCCAAGAAGCCTGCATTCCTAAGGTCTCTCTGAGGACTGCCAGACACTCTGCCGTCATAGGCCTAAGAATTGGAAATTGTGACGGCAAGGCAACACCTGGAATCCTAGGAGGCAGTGGAAGTGCGGCTCTCAAACTGGATGGAAGAAGCTTCCAAGCATAGTGTTCTTTCATGTCCCAAAGAGAACCCGCATGTCTGAGGCTGCTAGCCTTGTGGCTGGAGAGAACTGGCATCCCCGTGGGCCTGTCGGCTCATTTCCTCTTTCTGACCCGCGAAGGAAAGTCTTCCAAAAAGCCTTTGGGACCCGCTTAGAGAGAACAGCTGCGAAGCTGATGCACAGAACATCGACATAGAGACTAGCCCTGGGTCCCAAGCAGCCACCTATCTCTGGAGGGTACGTACCCCACCCGGGGATTCAAGCAGGGAGTTTGCCTTGTACAGCTTAGGCAGGAAACCGGGAGGAGATGGAGGGCCACTCTACCTGCGCTCACACTACCTGGCCCGGAGAAGTTATCTCGCAGCAGAATTCCACACCCTCCCACTACACGTGTGTAGCCAAAAGAGGCGCCGGGCAGTGGGTGTTCTCAGCCCAAGAGCAGTCCTTGTTCTGGGCCGCACCTGCTCCGTGGTTCAAAGGGTCTCTGAGTCTGCTCCTTTGGAGGCATTTCAGAGCTGACGCTATCCCTGGGCTACCGAAGCAAAGAGGCATAGCGGCCTTTCACACTGAAGCCATGGGCTTGTTTCCCATTCAGCGAGTGTATGTGGCCCCTCCCAGGCTGGAGGCGCGTCAGGTGACACCATTTGCGCTGTGCCCCTGGAAAATGCAAGTGGCTGTACCCGATTTGGGCTGCCTGGTGAAACAACTTGCAGTCACCAGCACCCTGAGTACCCTTCCTGAAGTGTGAGTCCTAGCTAGGTAAACTCGGCCTTCGGAGGCTAGAGGGGAGCAAACATGTTCAACTGGTGGGGAAAGTCTTTGACCGATGACCAATATGCTTGTGCTTGGGCGAGGGTTAGGCAGGAACTTTCCAACACAGGGTTTTTACCTCACCGTAAGCCGTCCCTTTGGGCTGAAGCAGGCGGCGGGTCTGTCTGTATCACAGTCTGGGAAGGAGGGCCTCAGGTGAGTCTGAGTCTGCCCACTGACTGCCCTCCATCATAGCCAGCTGAGGAAATATGGCAAGGCTGATGGAACCCACTGACAGCGAAATGTTTCTCTTCAGAAGAGGAGGTTTTGCAACCAAACGTCAGCAGCTCCTCAGAGTGCTGTTCTGGTGTAGACGAGGGCAAGCTCCCACGGTCCGAAGATTATGAACGGCTCTTTTCCAGTTGCTTCATCCGAGAGAGAGCCAGAAGGGCTGATCTCAACAAATAGGGCGGCACACCGTGAGTGCTTCGGGCAGGGCAGTCCTGAGCCAGTGTGCCACCTAAGGAATGAAAGCCAAGTTTCCTAGCCACAGGAAAGCAGACCGAGGCCTGCTGTTTTCTCTAGGCGATTGACGTGAGCCTGAGGGTGAGGCCTATACTACGTTGTGGAAAAGCTCGGGGTCACGGCTGTCTTCCTCCCTCTCTCGGTCCCATGCCCTGGGCTCAGCCATGGGGGAATGCGGAGTGGGAGAGACTGCCTCTCTGCCGGACTCAGAAGGCCTCCTCCCTTTAGGGCAATTCCGTTTGTGTCTTACTTCGTGGAGGAGGAATGAGGGCGCCCAGAGATCTTCTGACATGAAATGGCTAACGACAGAGGACCTGGAGGAGCTGGTTTGTCAGTGGAAGGAGCCAAGAAGCCTGCATTCCTAAGGTCTCTCTGAGGACTGCCAGACACTCTGCCGTCATAGGCCTAAGAATTGGAAATTGTGACGGCAAGGCAACACCTGGAATCCTAGGAGGCAGTGGAAGTGCGGCTCTCAAACTGGATGGAAGAAGCTTCCAAGCATAGTGTTCTTTCATGTCCCAAAGAGAACCCAAGTGTCTGAGGCTGCTAGCCTTGTGGCTGGAGAGAACTGGCATCCCCGTGGGCCTGTCGGCTCATTTCCTCTTTCTGACCCGCGAAGGAAAGTCTTCCAAAAAGCCTTTGAGACCCGCTTGGAGAGAACAGCTGCGAAGCTGATGCACAGAACATCGACATAGAGACTAGCCCTGGGTCCCAAGCAGCCACCTATCTCTGGAGGGTACGTACCCCACCCGGGGATTCAAGCAGGGAGTTTGCCTTGTACAGCTTAGGCAGGAAACCGGGAGGAGATGGAGGGCCACTCTACCTGCGCTCACACTACCTGGCCCGGAGAAGTTATCTCGCAGCAGAATTCCACACCCTCCCACTACACGTGTGTAGCCAAAAGAGGCGCTGGGCAGTGGGTGTTCTCAGCCCAAGAGCAGTCCTTGTTCTGGGCCGCACCTGCTCCGTGGTTCAAAGGGTCTCTGAGTCTGCTCCTTTGGAGGCATTTCAGAGCTGACGCTATCCCTGGGCTGCCGAAACAAAGAGGCATAGCGGCCTTTCACACTGAAGCCATGGGCTTGTTTCCCATTCAGCGAGTGTATGTGGCCCCTCCCAGGCTGGAGGCGCGTCAGGTGACACCATTTGCGCTGTGCCCCTGGAAAATGCAAGTGGCTGTACCCGATTTGGGCTGCCTGGTGAAACAACTTGCAGTCACCAGCACCCTGAGTACCCTTCCTGAAGTGTGAGTCCTAGCTAGGTAAACTCGGCCTTCGGAGGCTAGAGGGGAGCAAACATGTTCAACTGGTGGGGAAAGTCTTTGACCGATGACCAATATGCTTGTGCTTGGGCGAGGGTTAGGCAGGAACTTTCCAACACAGGGTTTTTACCTCACCGTAAGCCGTCCCTTTGGGCTGAAGCAGGCGGCGGGTCTGTCTGTATCACAGTCTGGGAAGGAGGGCCTCAGGTGAGTCTGCCCACTGACTGCCCTCCATCATAGCCAGCTGAGGAAATATGGCAAGGCTGATGGAACCCACTGACAGCGAAATGTTTCTCTTCAGAAGAGGAGATTTTGCAGCCAAACGTCAGCAGCTCCTCAGAGTGCTGTTCTGGTGTAGACGAGGGCAAGCTCCCACGGTCCGAAGATTATGAACGGCTCTTTTCCAGTTGCTTCATCCGAGAGAGAGCCAGAAGGGCTGATCTCAACAAATAGGGCGGCACACCGTGAGTGCTTCGGGCAGGGCAGGGCAGTCCTGAGCCAGTGTGCCACCTAAGGAATGAAAGCCAAGTTTCCTAGCCACAGGAAAGCAGACCGAGGCCTGCTGTTTTCTCTAGGCGATTGACGTGAGCCTGAGGTGAGGCCTATACTACGTTGTGGAAAAGCTCGGGGTCACGGCTGTCTTCCTCCCTCTCTCGGTCCCATGCCCTGGGCTCAGCCATGGGGGAATGCGGAGTGGGAGAGACTGCCTCTCTGCCGGACTCAGAAGGCTTCCTCCCTTTAGGGCAATTCCGTTTGTGTCTTACTTCGTGGAGGAGGAATGAGGGCGCCCAGAGATCTTCTGACATGAAATGGCTAACGACAGAGGACCTGGAGGAGCTGGTTTGTCAGTGGAAGGAGCCAAGAAGCCTGCATTCCTAAGGTCTCTCTGAGGACTGCCAGACACTCTGCCGTCATAGGCCTAAGAATTGGAAATTGTGACGGCAAGGCAACACCTGGAATCCTAGGAGGCAGTGGAAGTGCGGCTCTCAAACTGGATGGAAGAAGCTTCCAAGCATAGGGTTCTTTCATGTCCCAAAGAGAACCCAAGTGTCTGAGGCTGCTAGCCTTGTGGCTGGAGAGAACTGGCATCCCCGTGGGCATGTCGGCTCATTTCCTCTTTCTGACCCGCGAAGGAAAGTCTTCCAAAAAGCCTTTGGGACCCGCTTAGAGAGAACAGCTGCGAAGCTGATGCACAGAACATCGACATAGAGACTAGCCCTGGGTCCCAAGCAGCCACCTATCTCTGGAGGGTACGTACTCCACCCGGGGATTCAAGCAGGGAGTTTGCCTTGTACAGCTTAGGCAGGAAACCGGGAGGAGATGGAGGGCCACTCTACCTGCGCTCACACTACCTGGCCCGGAGAAGTTATCTCGCAGCAGAATTCCACACCCTCCCACTACACGTGTGTAGCCAAAAGAGGCGCCGGGCAGTGGGTGTTCTCAGCCCAAGAGCAGTCCTTGTTCTGGGCCGCACCTGCTCCGTGGTTCAAAGGGTCTCTGAGTCTGCTCCTTTGGAGGCATTTCAGAGCTGACGCTATCCCTGGGCTGCCGAAGCAAAGAGGCATAGCGGCCTTTCACACTGAAGCCATGGGCTTGTTTCCCATTCAGCGAGTGTATGTGGCCCCTCCCAGGCTGGAGGCGCGTCAGGTGACACCATTTGCGCTGTGCCCCTGGAAAATGCAAGTGGCTGTACCCGATTTGGGCTGCCTGGTGAAACAACTTGCAGTCACCAGCACCCTGAGTACCCTTCCTGAAGTGTGAGTCCTAGCTAGGTAAACTCGGCCTTCGGAGGCTAGAGGGGAGCAAACATGTTCAACTGGTGGGGAAAGTCTTTGACCGATGACCAATATGCTTGTGCTTGGGCGAGGGTTAGGCAGGAACTTTCCAACACAGGGTTTTTACCTCACCGTAAGCCGTCCCTTTGGGCTGAAGCAGGCGGCGGGTCTGTCTGTATCACAGTCTGGGAAGGAGGGCCTCAGGTGAGTCTGAGTCTGCCCACTGACTGCCCTCCATCATAGCCAGCTGAGGAAATATGGCAAGGCTGATGGAACCCACTGACAGCGAAATGTTTCTCTTCAGAAGAGGAGGTTTTGCAACCAAACGTCAGCAGCTCCTCAGAGTGCTGTTCTGGTGTAGACGAGGGCAAGCTCCCACGGTCCGAAGATTATGAACGGCTCTTTTCCAGTTGCTTCATCCGAGAGAGAGCCAGAAGGGCTGATCTCAACAAATAGGGCGGCACACCATGAGTGCTTCGGGCAGGGCAGTCCTGAGCCAGTGTGCCACCTAAGGAATGAAAGCCAAGTTTCCTAGCCACAGGAAAGCAGACCGAGGCCTGCTGTTTTCTCTAGGCGATTGACGTGAGCTTGAGGGTGAGGCCTATACTACGTTGTGGAAAAGCTCGGGGTCATGGCTGTCTTCCTCCCTCTCTCGGTCCCATGCCCTGGGCTCAGCCATGGGGGAATGCGGAGTGGGAGAGACTGCCTCTCTGCCGGACTCAGAAGGCTTCCTCCCTTTAGGGCAATTCCGTTTGTGTCTTACTTCGTGGAGGAGGAATGAGGGCGCCCAGAGATCTTCTGACATGAAATGGCTAACGACAGAGGACCTGGAGGAGCTGGTTTGTCAGTGGAAGGAGCCAAGAAGCCTGCATTCCTAAGGTCTCTCTGAGAACTGCCAGACGCTCTGCCGTCATAGGCCTACGAAGTGGAAATTGTGACGGCAAGGCAACACCTGGAATCCTAGGAGGCAGTGGAAGTGCGGCTCTCAAACTGGATGGAAGAAGCTTCCAAGCATAGTGTTCTTTCATGTCCCAAAGAGAACCCAAGTGTCTGAGGCTGCTAGCCTTGTGGCTGGAGAGAACTGGCATCCCCGTGGGCCTGTCGGCTCATTTCCTCTTTCTGACCCGCGAAGGAAAGTCTTCCAAAAAGCCTTTGGGACCCGCTTAGAGAGAACAGCTGCGAAGCTGATGCACAGATCATCGACATAGAGACTAGCCCTGGGTCCCAAGCAGCCACCTATCTCTGGAGGGTACGTACCCCACCCGGGGATTCAAGCAGGGAGTTTGCCTTGTACAGCTTAGGCAGGAAACCGGGAGGAGATGGAGGGCCACTCTACCTGCGCTCACACTACCTGGCCCGGAGAAGTTATCTCGCAGCAGAATTCCACACCCTCCCACTACACGTGTGTAGCCAAAAGAGGCGCTGGGCAGTGGGTGTTCTCAGCCCAAGAGCAGTCCTTGTTCTGGGCCGCACCTGCTCCGTGGTTCAAAGGCTCTCTGAGTCTGCTCCTTTGGAGGCATTTCAGAGCTGACGCTATCCCTGGGCTGCCGAAGCAAAGAGGCATAGCGGCCTTTCACACTGAAGCCATGGGCTTGTTTCCCATTCAGCGAGTGTATGTGGTCCCTCCCAGGCTGGAGGCGCGTCAGGTGACACCATTTGCGCTGCCCCTGGAAAATGCAAGTGGCTGTACCCGATGTGGGCTGCCTGGTGAAACAACTTGCAGTCACCAGCACCCTGAGTACCTTTCCTGAAGTGTGAGTCCTAGCTAGGTAAACTCGGCCTTCGGAGGCTAGAGGGGAGCAAACATGTTCAACTGGTGGGGAAAGTCTTTGACCGATGACCAATATGCTTGTGCTTGGGCGAGGGTTAGGCAGGAACTTTCCAACACAGGGTTTTTACCTCACCGTAAGCCGTCCCTTTGGGCTGAAGCAGGCGGCGGGTCTGTCTGTATCACAGTCTGGGAAGGAGGCCCTCAGGTGAGTCTGCCCACTGACTGCCCTCCATCATAGCCAGCTGAGGAAATATGGCAAGGCTGATGGAACCCACTTACAGCGGAATGTTTCTCTTCAGAAGAGGAGATTTTGCAGCCAAACGTCAGCAGCTCCTCAGAGTGCTGTTCTGGTGTAGACGAGGGCAAGCTCCCACGGTCCGAAGATTATGAACGGCTCTTTTCCAGTTGCTTCATCCGAGAGAGAGCCAGAAGGGCTGATCTCAACAAATAGGGCGGCACACCGTGAGTGCTTCGGGCAGGGCAGGGCAGTCCTGAGCCAGTGTGCCACCTAAGGAATGAAAGCCAAGTTTCCTAGCCACAGGAAAGCAGACCGAGGCCTGCTGTTTTCTCTAGGCGATTGACGTGAGCCTGAGGGTGAGGCCTATACTACGTTGTGGAAAAGCTCGGGGTCACGGCTGTCTTCCTCCCTCTCTCGGTCCCATGCCCTGGGCTCAGCCATGGGGGAATGCGGAGTGGGAGAGACTGCCTCTCTGCCGGACTCAGAAGGCCTCCTCCCTTTAGGGCAATTCCGTTTGTGTCTTACTTCGTGGAGGAGGAATGAGGGCGCCCAGAGATCTTCTGACATGAAATGGCTAACGACAGAGGACCTGGAGGAGCTGGTTTGTCAGTGGAAGGAGCCAAGAAGCCTGCATTCCTAAGGTCTCTC